>NC_092737.1:10301431-10535774 GCF_047496885.1 Scyliorhinus torazame
ACTGAGGGAGTGCGGCACTGTCAGGGGGTCAGTGCTGAGGGAGTGCGGCACTGTCAGAGGGTCAGTGCTGAGGGAGTGCTGCACTGTCAGAGGGTCAGTGCTGAGGGAGTGCCGCACTGTCAGAGGGTCAGTACTGAGGGAGTGCTGCACTGTCAGAGGGTCAGTACTGAGGGAGTGCGGCACTGTCAGAGGGTCAGTGCTGAGGGAGTGCTGCACTGTCAGAGGGTCAGTGCTGAGGGAGTGCCGCACTGTCAGAGGGTCAGTACTGAGGGAGTGCTGCACTGTCAGAGGGTCAGTACTGAGGGAGTGCGGCACTGTCAGAGGGTCAGTACTGAGGGAGAGCCGCACTGTCAGGGGGTCAGTGCTGAGGGAGTGCTGCACTGTCAGAGGGTCAGTGCCGAGGGAGTGCCGCACTGTCAGACGGTCAGTACTGAGGGAGAGCCGCACTGTCAGGGTGTCAGTACTGAGGGAGTGCTGCACTGTCAGGGGGTCAGTCCTGAGGGAGTGCCGCACTGTCAGAGGGTCAGTACTGAGCGAGTGCCGCACTGTCAGAGGGTCAGTACTGAGGGAGTGCCGCACTGTCAGAGGGTCAGTACTGAGGGAGTGCCGCACTGTCAGAGGGTCAGTACTGAGGGAGTGCCGCACTGTCAGAGGGTCAGTACCGAGGGAGAGCTGCAATGTCAGAGGGTCAGTACTGAGGGAGTGCCACACTGTCATAGAGTCAGTACTGAGGGAGCGCTGCAGAGTCAGAGGGTCAGTACTGAGGGAGTGCTGCACGGTCAGATGGTCAGTACTGAGGGAGTGCCGCACTGTCAGAGGGTCAGTACTGAGGGAGTGCCGCACTGTCAGAGGGTTGGTACTGAGGGAGTGCTGCACTGTCATAGGGTCAGTACTGAGGGAGTGCCGCACTGTCAGAGGGTTGGTACTGAGGGAGTGCCGCACTGTCAGAGGGTTGGTACTGAGGGAGTGCCGCACTGTCAGAGGGTTGGTACAGAGGGAGCGCCACACTGTCGGAGGGTCAGTACTGAGGGAGTGCCGCACTGTCAGAGGGTCAGTGCTGAGGGAGTGCCGCACTGTCAGAGGGTCAGTACTGAGGGAGTGCTGCACTATCAGAGGGTCAGTACTGAGGGAGTGCGGCACTGTCAGAGGGTCAGTACTGAGGGAGAGCCGCACTGTCAGGGGGTCAGTGCTGAGGGAGTGCTGCACTGTCAGAGGGTCAGTGCCGAGGGAGTGCCGCACTGTCAGACGGTCAGTACTGAGGGAGAGCCGCACTGTCAGGGTGTCAGTACTGAGGGAGTGCTGCACTGTCAGGGGGTCAGTCCTGAGGGAGTGCCGCACTGTCAGAGGGTCAGTACTGAGCGAGTGCCGTACTGTCAGAGGGTCAGTACTGAGGGAGTGCCGCACTGTCAGAGGGTCAGTACTGAGGGAGTGCCGCACTGTCAGAGGGTCAGTACTGAGGGAGTGCCGCACTGTCAGAGGGTCAGTACCAAGGGAGAGCTGCAATGTCAGAGGGTCAGTACTGAGGGAGTGCCACACTGTCATAGTGTCAGTACTGAGGGAGCGCTGCAGAGTCAGAGGGTCAGTACTGAGGGAGTGCTGCACGGTCAGATGGTCAGTACTGAGGGAGTGCCGCACTGTCAGAGGGTCAGTACTGAGGGAGTGCCGCACTGTCATAGGGTCAGTACTGAGGGAGTGCTGCACTGTCATAGGGTCAGTACTGAGGGAGTGCCGCACTGTCAGAGGGTTGGTAGTGAGGGAGTGCCGCACTGTCAGAGGGTTGGTACTGAGGGAGTGCCGCACTGTCAGAGGGTTGGTACTGAGGGAGTGCCGCACTGTCAGAGGGTCAGTACTGAGGGAGTGCCGCACTGTCAGAGGGTTGGTACTGAGGGAGTGCCGCATTGTCAGAGGGTCGGTACTGAGGGAGTGCCGCACTGTCAGAGGGTCAGTACCGAGGGAGTATTCCATGCCCGGGTGCCTGTCTAAGAGGATCGTATCCACGTGCACTGTTTAGTCTGGATTCCTGACAGCAGCGAGCGATGTTTTGCTCTGCAGTTTGTTGAACATTCACCACATCACTGCGTCACTGGGTGGATAGTGGTTTCAGAATGGGTCGCCAACAATAAGCAGGGCCAAGAGGTCCTGTTTAGAAAGCTGTCCCCGTCAGCAGTTCCTGCCTTTGCTGGCGTCTGTCTGTGCCCGTGGTACAAGAGTTGCAAACATCGGGTTCACCCGCCAATATCCAACCCCGCACACCCAACCGGTCCCCTCCGACAGTGCGATGCCCCCCCCCCCCCCCAAATCACTGCCCACCTGCTTCTCGCCAAGGGTCTGCCCTCATGAGCGAGCCACCTCAACCGGCGCCCGAGAAAAGTGCGTCCCTCCGAGATTTAAAACTGGCTTGTGGCCACTTGCTAAGATCAGGGTGTATCCACAAACCAACGTGATCGCCGGATCCATGGATTCGGTCAATGGCCGAATTTGTCTCACGGACTCTGGGGTCTGAGGGGTTGACACCGAACGTGTATTAAGACGGTGGCTCTCCAGGGTAAAGGGGGGGGGGGGGTGATGATGCCACGGAGGAAGTTGAAAACAAAGGTGAGAATTTTACAGTGGCGGCGTCGCTGGATTGGGAACTCATAGAACGAGCAAGGGAGTGGGGGGGGGGGGGGGGGGGGCTCGTTCATCATGTCTCTCCCCGTGCGTGTGTGGTGTGTGTGGCCAGGGTACTCCACAATGCACCAGGGCTTGGCGGGGATGGGGGAGGGGGGGGGGGGGGGTGTTCGTCACTCTGGAGCATTCGGTGCCAGCATCGCCAAACCTCAGCTCGCCCCCGAGGCACCTTCGCACCCAATCCCAATCCCGCCCACTTGTCGCAAATTAAGCACTTGTCGCATTTTCTGCCGTAACGCCCAGCCTCCGACAGGGTTTCCCGAAGCTGGCATCGCAGCTTCCTCGAACCGTAGTCACCGTTGGTAACGCTGCAGCTGCGCACAGCAGGATCCCACAGGGCGGAACGAACCGGATAATCGTTTGTCCGGGTCGTGGAGGGAGTGGGGCTTGGGGGATAGTCGGCGTTGGCCCATGGATACCAGGGAGGCGATCGTGCAGTGTTACTGTCGCTGGACTAGTAATCCAGAGACCCCAGGGTGCCGCCCTGTGGACCCGGTTCGAATCCCACCAGGGCAGATGGTGAAATTTGAATTCAATAAAAATCTGGAATTGAAAAAGTCTAAAGGTGATCATGTCCCATTGTCGTAAAAACCCTAATGCCCTTGAGGGAAGGAAATCTGCCATCCTGACCTCGTGGCATAGTGGATTAGCACTGCTGCCTCACAGCGCCAGGGACCCGAGTTCAATTCCCGCCTCAGGTGTCTGTCTGTGCGGAGTCTGCACGTTCTCCCCGTGTCTGCGTGGGTTTCCTCCGGGCGCTCCAGTTTCCTCCCACAAGTCCCGAAAGACGTGCTGTTAGGCCATTTGGACATTCTGAATTCTCCCTCAGTGTACCCGAACAGGTGCCACACAGGACTAGGGGCTTTTACAGTAACTTCATTGCAGGGTTAATGTGAGCCTACTTGTGACAATAAAGATTCTTATTACATGGGGGGGATCTGGGTTGGGTGCGCTTTCAGAGGGTCGGGGTGCTGACTCGATGGGCCGAATGGCCTCCTTCTGCACTTTAGGGATCTTACAGAATCAATGGAGCACCAGCTTTGATTCTGTCCTCGGGTGGGTACTTTTGGAACCTGCAAAATCTTCAAGCTCTGCTTCACAGGCAAGACAAAGAGAGACAGACAGAGACAGAGAGAGACAGAAAGCGAGAGACAGGGAGAGAGACAGAGAGAGAGCGAGAGACAGAGAGACAGAGAGAGAGAGACACAGGCAGAGAGGGAGAGAGAGACAGACAGGCAGACAGACAGGCAAAGAGAGAGAGAGAGAGAGAGAGACAGGCAGCGAGAGAGAGGGAGAGCGAGAGAGACAGGTAGAGAAAGATACAGAGAGAGACAGGCAGAGAGAGAGAGACACGGAGTGAGAGAGACGGAGTGTGAGAGAGAGAGGCAGGCAGAGAGAGAGAAACGGAGAGACATACAGAGAAAGAGACAGGCAGAGAGGAGAGAGAGAGAGAGACGGGCAGAGAGGAGAGAGAGAGAGAGAGACAGGCAGGCGGAGAGAGAGAGACAGGCAGGGAGAGAGAGAGACAGGCAGGGAGAGAGAGAGAGAGAGAGAGACAGGCAGGCAGAGAGAGAGACAGGCAGGCAGAGAGAGACAGGCAGAGAGAGAGAGAGAGACAGGCAGAAACAGACAGAGACAGCGAGAGTTGAGTCAATATTGGCACTAGCTCCTGGGAAGGCAGCACTGGAAACATTCGCAAAATCTGAGCAATGTCATTAAACAGAGCAGAGGGAATCCAGTAGCAGCGGAATCTGACATGCACACATGACACACACACCAGTCGCAAAAACAAAAAAAAAGTTTTTGCAAACCTTCCACTGCAGGCAAACTTTTTAAAAAGAAACCTCCGCCGACCTCTGCATGCATTGAAATAAAACTGCCGGGTTTGTTTTTCTGTTTGCCAATATCTGCTTGCATTAATTCATCTGCCTCCCTGCAAACACCCCCATGCCCCCTCCTTACTTGCTGCTGGACGCTGTTGTCCTGCCAAGCTTGGAGAGCCTGCGAGAGGCTGCGACACTCCACCCAGGACAGAGCTGCGAGAGCCAGGCTGAAGGTGGCCAGGGAGATCGCTAGAGCTGTCAGCAACATCAGAGGAGCCAGGCGTATCTGCAACTTCAGCCTCCTCGCCACGGCCATTCCGCCCACCTCTCTCCCACCCCCCCTTGCTGCTGCTGCTGGTGGGAGGGAAGAAGCTTGCAGAGAAAGAGCCTTTGCTCAGAATGTTTTTGCATTTAAATCTCCTCCACCACCTTCCCTTCCCCCTTCAATCTGATTGTAGCTGCCCGACACCAGGAAGACAGAGTTTTTTTGCCAACAGGAAATTGACTTTTTTTCTATCTCTCTCAAAAATAGCCAAACATTTAAAGCGGCTCCGCCTCAGGGTGATGCTGGTCGAATAGGTGGAGGATTTCACTTTTTTTTTGGGGGGGGGGGGTGGGGGGGTTGAGAATTGGGATGGGGGGAGAGATCCAAAACGGTAAGGAAGAAATTGCATTTATATAGCACCTCCCATGTCCTCCAGGGGCAGCTGTACATTCAATGAACTCAACTCTGAAGGGGAAGCATGTTGCACAGGTCAGGACAGATACAGGAATGCCAAATTTCAAAGGGGACAGCAATTTGTACGACATAGTGAGGGGAAGGGTGCTGATTGGTTCATTGGCAAGTCAACTCTGATTGGCCAAGGTGTTTTTTATAAAAGCGTGGTCACTTGCAATTTTGGACACGGGGCAGCCATTCTGCGCACAGCACGATCACAGCAACGTGAGCATAAGAACTAGGAGCAGGAGTAGGCCATCTGGTCCCTCGAGCCTGCTCCGCCATTCAATGAGATCATGGCTGATCTTTTTTGGACTCAGCTCCACTTTCCGACCGAACGCCATAACCCTTAATCCCTTTATTCTTCAAAAAACTATCTATCTTTATCTTAAAAACATTTAATGAAGGAGTCTCAACTGCTTCACTGGGCAAGGAATTCCATAGATTCACAACCCTTTGAGTGAAGATGTTCCTCCTAAGCTCAGTCCTAAATCTACTTCCCCTCATTTTGAGGCTATGCCCCCTAGTTCTGCTTTCACCCGCCAGTGGAAACAACCTGCCCGTATCTATCCTATCTATTCCCTTCATAATTTTATACTTTTCAATAAGATCCCCCTGCATCCTTCTGAATTCCAACAAGTACAGTCCCAGTCTACTCAACCTCGTAATCCAACCCCTTCAGCTCTGGGATTAACCTAGTGAATCTCCTCTGCATTCCCTCTGGGCTGGTTTAGCACACTGGGCTAAATCGCTGGCTTTGAAAGCAGACCAAGGCAGGCCAGCAGCACGGTTCAATTCCTGTACCAGCCTCCCCGAACAGGCGCCGGAATGTGGCGACTAGGGGCTTTTCACAGTAACTTCATTGAAGCCTACTTGTGACAAGAAGCGATTTTCATTTCATTTCATTTTCCAACGCCAGTACCTCCTTTCTCAGGTAAGGAGACCAAAACTGAACACAATACTCCAGGTGTGGCCTCACTAACACCTTATACAATTGCAGCATAACCTCCCTAGTCTTAAACTCCATCCCTCTAGCAATGAAGGACAAAATTCCATTCACCTTCTTTATCACCTGTTGCACCTGTAAACCAACTTTTTGTGACTCATGCACTAGTACACCCAGGTCTCTCTGCACAGCTGCAGGTTTTAATATTTTACCATTTAAATAATAATCCCTTTTGCTGTTATTCCTGCCAAAAATAACTCACTCCCGGGTATCAGTTATTCTATAACAGCCCCTCGTTTAGATTCTAGTCTGTAACTCACTGCCGGGTATCTGTTAATTCTATATATAAACCACCCCGAAGCCCTCGATTAGATTCCAGTCTGTAACTCACTCCCGAATATCTGTTATTCTATATATAAACCACCCGAACCCCTCGATTAGATTCCAGTCAGTATCTCACTCCCGGGTATCTGTTATTCTATATAAACCACCCCAAACCCCTTGATTAGATTCCAGATTGTATCTCACTTCCAGGTATCTGTTATTCTGTACAAGTCACCCAAAACCTTCAATTAGATTCCAGCCTGTATCATGCTCCCAGTTATTCGAACTCGTGATTCGATTCCAGTCTATGACTTAGCCTAGCGCTCTCTGTGGCATGGGTTTCACCTTTCAAAATGTTTTGTTTGCATCTGGCGCCAAGTCAAGAGGATCTCCAGGCATCCAGCAACAATGATGGTATCAAGCAGTGTAAGCAGCCAATCACATCACAGTATCCCCACAGGCAGCAAACCAGGCGGTAAAATGCGTTGATTATTTTAAATTTTTAATTCAATTTTACAGCGAGCGAAATAAATGATTGGGACATACACATGGGATCAAGGTTGAAGCTGAAATATAATAAACAAACTCTTTTCAAATGTATTAATTTAAAAAATGTGGAATTTCTGTCACCATAGAGAAATTTGACAGAAATATAGAATTTGAGTTCCAGAGCAGAAAGATTGTCCAGTTTTAACGATGAAATTAATACACCATTGAAAAGACGCGGTTATACTTCATTCAACAAGGTGTAACTTTTGGAAGGTGATTTTACACAAGATCAACAGGGTAAAAAGGCAAGATTTCATCAGATCAGTGATTTCGAATTCAGTGCAGTCAAGGACGCCGCCACAGCGCACCCTATGGGAAAGTGTAGCAACTTCTGGCTTGCTGTATTTAGCCGCGCATGGGTAGATCCCAGAATCTGCTGTCAGTTTCGGAGGAGAGAAGACTGACAATGACCCCCCCCCACCACCACCACCACGATTGCCACCTTGAGATCCAGGTTGACGTAAATGCAAGTTGTGGTTTTGATATAAGCGCGGGATCTTCCTAGCACAGGGCTAAATTGCTGGCTTTGAAAGCAGACCAGCAGCACGGTTCAAATCCCGTACCAGCCTCCTCGAACAGGCGCCGGAATGTGGCGACTAGGGGCTTTTCACAGTAACTTCATTTGAAGCCTACTTGTAACAATAAGCGATTTCCATTTCATTTCATTGCCTTTCCGCACACCCTTGATGTGCGGATCAGCACTAACACATTCTCCACAAGTCCCTGTGGATCATACTCCCCACCAGTTCACGCCAGGCTCTTCCTGTGGCGTGCACTGGATCGGTCCGTGTCACAGAGCTGCCATTTGATCTGACACGGAGCGAGAGAACAGGTGCAGCCCTGCAATTGCTTCCAGAAAGTGTTGGCAATCGAGAGAGTGTGGGAAATGCAAGGAGCTGGTATTTGAAAGCAAGTGGGTGAGGGGGGAGCTTGCGGGAAGGAGCTGAGTTGGGAACCGAGGGCAGCATTTTGCTGGGGAATCTGCCGTCGTTCCTAGCTGAGTGTTAAAGTGCCTGGTGGTGTTAGCTTTCACACCATGTCTCCATTTCACCGCCGGTATCCTGTCAATACGAGCTTTCTGAATCTAAAAAAGGCGACGGGAACCCAGTCAGGAGCTTCCGCTGTCACAGGGAGCAGTGTCAAGCAACGCAGAGGCGAAGCTCACCCATGCCAATTGCTGCCCCTTTGAGATGTCCACCAGCCATAGGCTTTTCAAAGTTTTGTTGAAAAGAGGTGCGTGCTGTCGAAGTTTTTCATCTGGCACGCATCAGGACAAATGCAAGAATACCAAATTTCAAACAACCGCAACAATTTGTACCACCAGGAGAAAAGAGTGCTGATTGGTTGGCAAGTAACGTTGAAATGGCCTAAGGGTTGCTGTGGAGAAAGCAACGGGGAAGTAAAGGCTCCCCGAGTCTCTGGCTAATTCGAGGCTGGAACAAATTCCTTTTGTTGGCAGACAACGGGAGGTGGGGGAGGGAGAATGGGACTAATTGAATTTCCTGACGGAGAACCGGTCGAGGCTCGATGGTTTGTGCAATAAGGGCCGGGTGCGGGCTCGGAGAATCGCTGTGGCGGGGGAGGGGGGGAGAATCCCGGCACGCCGTTCCAACACGCGGTCGCCGCGGCCCCCACGGCGATTCCCCTTGCTCGACGGGCCGAGTACGCGCCGGGTTCCGCCAAGTCCCGCCGGGGCGGTTTACATTTTGACCCACCCGGTGGGACCTCAGCGTTCTGGCTGCGGGGGCTGTCCTGGTGGGGAGGGGGGTGCGGGGGGATCTGAGTCCGGGGTGGTGGGGGGGGCCTCCACGGTGGCCAGGCCCGCGATCGGGGGCTACCAATCGGTGGGCGTGCTCATTCCGGGGGTGGGGGGGGGGCCTATGTTCCTCTGCGCCGGGCCCTTTTAGGATTCCGCCATTATCCTGGGGGCCGGCATGGAGACGGCCGTTGGGCGCAGGCGCGGACCCCCCCCCCCCGGCTGTGTATAGAACATAGGACATGACAGCGCAGTACAGGCCCTTCGGCCCTCGATGTTGCGCCGACCTGTGAAACCACTCTAAAGCCCATCTGCACTATTCCCTTATCATCCATATGTCTATCCAATGACCATTTGAATGCCCTTAGTGTTGGCGAGTCCACTACTGTTGCAGGCAGGGCATTCCACGCCCTTACTACTCTCTGAGTAAAGAACCTACCTTTGACATCTGTCCTATATCTATCTCCCCTCAATTTAAAGCTATGTCCCCTCGTGCTAGACACCACCATCCGAGGAAAAAGGCTCTCACTGTCCACCCTATCCAATCCTCTGATCATCTTGTATGCCTCAATTAAGTCACCTCTTAACCTTCTTCGCTCTAACGAAAACAGCCTCAAGTCCCTCAG
Organism: Scyliorhinus torazame; assembly: GCF_047496885.1. Lineage (NCBI taxonomy): Eukaryota > Metazoa > Chordata > Chondrichthyes > Carcharhiniformes > Scyliorhinidae > Scyliorhinus > Scyliorhinus torazame. Next base: position 10,310,844 of record NC_092737.1, read on the forward strand.
CCTTTCCTCATAAGATCTTCCCTGCATACCAGGCAGCATTCTGGTAAATCTCCTCTGCACCCTTTCCAATGCTTCCACATCCTTCCTATGATGCGGCGACCAGAATTGCACGCAATACTCCAAATGCGGCCGCACCAGAGTTTTGTACAGCTGCAACATGGCCTCATGGCTCCGAAACTCAATCCCTCTACCAATAAAAGCTAACACACCGTACGCCTTGTTAACAACCCTCTCAACCTGGGTGGCAACTTTCAGGCAATCTATGTACATGGACACCGAGATCTCTCTGCTCATCCACACTGCCAAGAATCTTACGCAGTACTCTGTCTTCCTGTTATTCCTTCCAAAATGAATCACCTCACATTTTTCTGCATTAAACTCCATTTGCCACCTCTCAGCCCTGCTCTGCAGCTTATCTATGTCCCTCTGTAACTTGTAACATCCGTCCGCACGGTCCACAACTCCACCGACTTTAGTGTCATCTGCAAATTTACTCACCCATCCTTCTACGCCCTCCTTCAGGTCATTTATGAAAATGACAAACAACAGTGGCCCCGAAACAGATCCTTGTGGTACACCACTAGTAACTGGACTCCAGTCTGAACATTTCCCATCAACCACCACCCTTTGTCTTCTTCCAGCTAGCCAATTTCTGATCCAAACTGCTAAATCACCCTCAATCCCATGCCTCTGTATTTTGGATTAGATTGGATTTGTTTATTGTCACGTGTACCGAGGTACAGTGAAAAGTATTTTTCTGCGAGCAGCTCAACAGATCATTAAGTACATGGGAAGAAAAGGGAATAAAAGAAAATACATAATAGGGCAACACAACATATACAATGTAACTACATAACACCGACATCGGATGAAGCATACAGGGTGTAGTGTTAATGAGGTCAGTCCATAAGAGGGTCATTTAGGAGTCTGGTGACAGTGGGGAAGAAGCTGTTTTTGAGTCTGTTCGTGCGTGTTCTCAGACTTCTGTATCTCCTGCCCGATGGAAGAAGTTGGAAGGGTGAGTAAGCCGGGTTTCTGCAATAGCCTACCGTGGGGAACCTTATCAAACGCTTTACTGAAATCCATATACACCACATCAACTGCTCTACCCCCGTCTACCTGTTTGGTCACCTTCTCAAAGAACTCAATAAGGTTTGTGTGGCACGACCTACCCTTCACGAACCCGTGTTGACTATCTCTAATCAAATTATTCCTTTCCAGATGATTATACATCCTATCTCTTATAAACCTTTCCAAGACTTTTCCCACAACAGTTGTAAGGCTCACTGGCCTATAGTTATGGCCGGCTTTCGGGGCCGGAGCAGCGAGCAGCACCGTTGTAGCCCCCGAAGTTGAGGAGAAGTACTGGGCCTGGAGGCCTGTTGACGCCGGCGTCGCTCGCGCCGGTTTTGACACCGGAGTCAACACTTGACCGCGATATCGGTGAACCTAGCTCATGACTCTATGATGCAATTGTTTTAAGAATGGGTCCCTGTGTATGAATGTGTGTCGCTTCCAGCAAGTGAAATGAAATTAAATGTAAATCGCTTATTGTCACAAGTAGGCTTCAAATGAAGTTACTGTGAAAAGCCCCTAGTCGCCACATTCCGGCGCCTGTTCGGGGAGGCTATCTCTGCAATGGTTCAGAGATTGAAGTCTCCAGTCAATAACACTTAATGATTGCTTTCGAATTGTCTTCTATATGGACGATAATCTGTTCCCTGAAGTTACTGAATTTTTAACATTAATTCACGGGATGTAGGTGTCACAGGTTGGGCCCAGCATTTATTGCCCATCCCTAATTGGTCCTCGAGAAGGTGGTGGGTGAGCCGCCTTCTTGAACCCCTACAGTCCGGGTGGTGGGGTTCCCAGGTATCTGCTGCTCTTGTCCTTCTAGATGGTAGAGGCCGTGGATTTGGAAGGTGCTGCCTAAGGGGCCTTAGGGAGTTGCTGCAGTGCATCTTGTAGACGGTACACACGGCTGCCACTGTGCGTCGGTGGGGGAGGGAGTGAATGTTTGTGGAAGGGGGAGCAATCAAGCGGGGCTGCTTTGCCCTGGATGGTGTCGAGCTTCTTGAGTGTTGTTGGAGCTGCGCTCATCCAGGCAAGTGGAGAGTATTCCCTCACACTCCTGACTTGTGCCTTGTAGATGAGGTGAGTTACTCTCCCAGTCTCTGACCTGCCCTGGTAGCCACAGTAGTTATATGGCTGGATCAGTTACTGAATGACAACACAAAGTGCATCTCTACGTCCCGTACCTTGCGTGACCTCCACTACTGGAAGGTACCAGCTTCGACCTGCCTTGCACAATTTGAGATGGTCAAGAGTAGAGATGGTTTAATGTGTCTCAGTGTCTGTGTGTTAAGGGCTGTTTCCAGTAACTGTTCAAACTGACCTTGACGTCATGCCCACCGCTGATAAATTAGCCACGGTGAATCACTGCAACATTTTGTCAAAAATTTTAAAGGATCGTATCATGGCCTCATGATTCTCCCGGGGTATTTTGCAGTGCAAGGAATTATCTTTGACGTGCGATCGATGTTACAGTGCGGGCAAAGGCATCTGCCAAATCAGCGTGTAGCAATATCCCACGGTGACCAGGCGAACCATTTATTATTATTTTCTTTTCCCAATGAAGGGGCAGTTTAGCGCGGCCGATCCACCTAACCTGCACATCTTTGGGTTGTGGGGGCGAGACCCACGCAGACACGGGGAGAATGTGCAAACTCCACACGGACAGTGACCCGGGGCCGGGATCGAACCCGGGTCCTCGGCGCCGTGAGGCAGCAGTGCTAACCACTGCGCCGCGGTGACGCCCTCTGACAATCCATTTCTGTGGCCGGCCTTAACAGCATCTGTGAAGAGAGAAACAGAGTTTAATGTTTCCCGTCTGCGTGGCTCTTCAGAGAGAGAGAAAGGTGATGGATTTGAAAGGAGAGGTGGAAAGGGGAGGAATCACAGAATCCCTACACTGCAGAGGAGGCCATCCAGCCTATCAAGTCCGCACCAACCCTTCGAAAGACCCCTCCTGCAACCCCTCCCAACCTTTGGGTACTAAGGGTCAATTTAGCATGGCCAATCCACCTAACCTGCACATCATTGGACTTTGAATTCAGGAGAGAGTTGACAATGGTATCATGGACACAAGATAAAGAGAGTGTTAATGGTACTGGTAAGGACTAAAGATGGTGTTAATAGCAGCGCAAAGGAAATAGAAGATTGTGTTAAGAGCAATGGACGGATGGCCCTGTGAGCGAGGTGTGTGGGGGGGGGGGGTGTTGCGGGGAGGTGGAATTGGTTTAAAAATGAGGTGAAGGTGGAGGAGGTAGTCCCTGGTCTGAAGTTGTTGAACTCAATGTTGAGTCCGGAAGGCTGTAACGTGCCTCATCGGGAGATGAGGTGCTGTTCCTCCAGTTTGCGCTGGGCGTCACTGGAACATCGTAGAGGGCCAATGACGGACATGTGGGCAGGAGAGCGAGATGGTGAGTTTAAATGGTGAGCGACAGGAAGGCTGGGGTAGGGCTTGCAGACTGAGTGGCCTCCCCCTGAATGACCGGGATTGGAATAGTCCAATATTCCACTCTGGTGTGTCCAGTCAAAATAATTCCGTCTACCTTCCCCTGCTGCCTGGCTATGGGAGCCTTCATCTTGGGGTGGGGGGGTTGGGGGAGACGGTTGCGCTATAGTTCCCCATTGTTTTCTCCATGGCAACACCCCAGCCAATCAGAGTTGACTTGCCAACCAATCGGCACCCTTGTCTCCTGTCGAGTATTGTCACGATCGTTCGATTTGGCATTCGTGGGTTTCTCCTGATGAGTGGGAGGTGAAAAGCTTCGGCAACACATCTCTCTCAGCCTAAATATTTATCGCCAGTTTTCCGTCTTCCGATTTCATCCTGCTCTCTCCGCCCGCTCACGGACCTCTCTCTTTTTTTTTTTGGGTGCTGCCCTCTTTTCGCTGGCACTGTAGTCGGTGCAGAACCGGGCCTCCTCCATCCAGCCCTTTCGTGGCCAGGCCAACCTGCCCCTAGAACGTCAACGCGGCTGGGTTTCCGCCCTCCCTCTCTCTCTCCGCAGACGCCGCCTGACCTGTGGGGTCCGCAGTCGGTTCCTACCTTTGAGTCGGAAAGCAGATTTATCTTCTTGTTCTCGTGAAGGATGTGGTTGTGGCCCCAACAGATGCTTCCTATCAACTGCATGGCGAGGCCTACCTCGCATCCGAAACAACACAGGGTCATCGGGTAGTACAGCATCGAGGGAGGCCATTCAGCCCGTCCAGTTTCCTCCTAGAGCAATCCAGTTCGTTCCCACTCCCTCGCTCTTTCCAAATATCCGCCAGTAAGGGGGCACTAAAATTAGGGGGTCGCCATTGATGACAGAGACAAAGAGAATTGTTTTATGTCGGGGGGGGGGGGGAGGTTGTTGTAAGACTTTGGTTGCTGTGAGACTTTGGTAAAGTTACTATTCTATCGGTGTCCGCTGCCCCCATCAGGCCATGCTTCCCAAATCCAAACCGCTCGCGGAAACAAAACGTTTTTTCTCACGTCGTCTCTGGTTTCAACCTGGTTCCCCCCCGGTTACCCACTCTTCAGCCATTGGGAATTGAACCTTGGCTCCACCTGAACTCGCCGCGTTTTAATCCCCTCCGACCAATCTCCTCTTCACCTTCTTGCTGGCCTTTGCCAGGGCTGTCTCTGATTGTCAGAAGCAGTTCTTCGCAACGGCATTTCTGGGCTTCACGTGTCTTGCAACCCAGGAAGGAAGAGGTCAGGACCCATTTTGACCTCGGCCTGGCCCAAATCGATGCCCGTTATTTTTGACCAGTCATCGTTCAAAGTTTATTCGTCAGCCCTGTTTGCGAGCGAACGGTTCTCAGCAAAATTGAAGTCAGTGGAACTCAGGGCCAGGCTGAGTTCAGAATAGGCCCTGACCTCTTCCTTCCTGGGCGAGATGGTTGTGGTGGTTGGAGGTTAATCATCTCAGCTCCAGGACATCACTGCAGGAGTTCCTCAGGGTAGTGTCCTCGGCCCAACCATCTTCAGCTGCTTCATCAATCACCTCCCTTCCAGCAGAAGGTCAGAAGTGGGGATGTTCGCGGATGACTGCACAATGTTCATCACCATTCGCGACTCCTCAGATACTGAATCAGTCCCTGTCCAAATGCAGCAAGACCCGGACAATATCCAGGCTCGGGGCTGACAAGAGGCAAGTTACATTCGCGCCACACAAGTGTCAGGCAATGACCATCCCCTACAAGAGAGGATCTGACTATCTCACCTCGACATTCAGCGGCATTTAGGGGCTGGTTTAGCACAGTGGGCTAAACAGCCGGCTTGTAATGCAGAACTCAAGACCAGCAGCACGGGTTCAATTCCTGTACCGGCCTCCCCGAACAGGCGCCGGAATGTGGCGACTAGGGGCTTTTCACAGGAACTTTGTTGAAGCCTACTTGTGACAATAAGCGATTATTATTATTACCTTCGCTGAATCTCCCACAATCAACATCCTGGGGGTTACCATTGATCAGAAACTGTAGCTACCACGGCAGGTCAAAGGCTAGGAATCCTACGGCGGGTAACTCACCCCCTGACTCCCCAAAACCTGTCCCACATCTAGAAGGAACAAGTCAGGAGTGTGATGGAATACTCTCCACTTGCCTGGATGAGCGCAGCTCCGACAACACTCAAGAAGCTCGACACCATCCAGGGCAAAGCAGCCCCGCTTGATTGCTCCCCTTCCACAAACATTCACTCCCCCCACCACCGACGCACAGTGGCAGCCGTGCGTACCGTCTACAAGATGCACTGCAGCAACTCACCAAGGCTCCTCAGGCAGCACCTTTCAAACCCACGGCCTCTACCATCTAGAAGGACAAGAGCAGCAGATACCTGGGGACCCCACCACCTGGAGGTTCCCCTCCGAGTCACTCCCCACCCCGACTGGGAAATATATCGGCCGTTCCTTCACTGTCGCTGGGGAAACATCCTGGAACTCCCTCCCTAACAGCACAGTGGGTGTACCTACACCATAGGGACTGCAGCGGCTCAAGAAGGCGGCTCCCCCACCGCCTTCTCCAAGGGCAATTAGGGATGGGCAACAATACCGGCCCGCATCCTGAAAGAATGTATAGCCAAGTTCTCTTATTTGGCAATAGCAGCGATCCTGATGTCCTGCCACATTGGTAAATTATTCACCCATGTTGAAATTATTCACCCATGGGCAGCACGGTAGCCTTGTGGATAGCACAATTGCTTCACAGCTCCAGGGTCCCGGGTTCGATTCCGGCTTGGGTCACTGTCTGTGCGGAGTCTGCACATCCTCCCCGTGTGTGCGTGGGTTTCCTCCGGGTGCTCCGGTTTCCTCCCACAGTCCAAAGATGTGCAGGTTAGGTGGATTGGCCATGATAAATTGCCCTTAGTGTCCAAAATTGCCATTAGTGTTGGGTGGGGTTACTGGGTTATGGGGAAAGGGTAGAGGTGTGGACCTCGGATAGGGTGCTCTTTCCAAGAGCCGGTGCAGACTCGATGGGCCGAATGGCCTCCTTCTGCACTGTAAATTCTATTCTATAAAATCTTGTTCTGGCACAGTCGACATTCCACTGTTGACTCTCTGGGGGCATTAATGATGGATAGAAAGTCCAGTTTCTACAAACCCTGTTTGGATACAGCAACAGTTGCAAAACACTCAGTGGTCCTGGGTGAGATCTTTGCCAGTCTTGGGCGATCACCGGGTGTAATACGGGCCATAAGGCACAGGGGTAGGCCATTCGGCCCATCGAGTTGCCCCGCCATTCATCACGACCGCGGCCTCCACACCGCTGCACCGCCCACTCCTCCTGTTTCGGACGGTGTGCGGTTCTGGCCTCCTTATTTGAGGAGGCAGCACCTCCATTGGAAGCCATTCAGACAAGGTTCAACTGGGCTGATTCCTGCGATGAAGGGAGGGAGGTCTTATGAGGGAAGGTTTCAGCAGGTTGGGCCTTGTGGTATTATCAGGTATTACAGTACCCAAGAGGCCGAAGACCATTGGTTAAACCTAGGAGTTTACCATTGGCTGCTGGTATGTAGCTCCGCCTTGACAGGCGGGGTATAAGAACCGGTGCCGTCCCAGCAGCCCTCACTTTCAGTACCGAAGCTGCTGGGGAACAGTTCTAGTCGATTAAAGCCTTCAGTTATGTTACAACCTCGTCTTTGATTGTAATTGATCGCGCATCAGACCTGTATCCATTTACAGAATGAGAGATGATCTTGGTGAAGGGTGTAAGATTCTGAGGTGGGGGTGGGGGGAGGGGCTCGACAGGGTAGATGCCACGAGGATGTTTCTGCTGATGGGGAATCTACAAGGGGGAAACAGTTTCAATGTGAGGGGGTCTCCCACTGAAGACGGGAATGAGGAGCAATTTAGTCTCTCGGAGGGTCGTTCGTGTTTAGTATTCTTTCCCCCAGAGAACAGTGTAGACTGACGTCACTGAATATATTTGAGGCTGAATTAGACTGATTTTTGATTGACGAGGGGGGCGTCGAGGGTTAATGTTGAACAGGCGGGGAAGTGGAGAGACTGGAATCGGACCCCCGTTGATCTTACTGATGATGTGGAGATGCCGGCGTTGGACTGGGGTGGGCACAGTAAGAAGTCTTACAACACCAGGTTAAAGTCCAACAGGTTAGTTTCAAATCACTAGCTTTCGGAGCGCTGCTCCTTCCTCAGGTGAATCAAAGGGGCTGCGCTCCGAAAGCTAGTGACATCGAAACAAACCTGTTGGACTTTAACCTGGTGCTGTAAGACTTGATCTTACTGAACAGCAGAGAAAGCTCGAGGGGCCGATTGGCCCCTTCCTGTTCCTCTTGGGAAATAATTTCTTCCCTCGGTGTGAGATTTTCTTTAGCGTTGGCCTTCCAGTTACTCTCCCTCGAAGTGTCTCCAGTCCTCAAGAGGAGTCACCCGGACCCGAAACATTAAATTGTGTTTCTCTCTCTCTCTCGTCACAAACGCTGCTTGGACTGCCGGGATTTTCCAGCGTTTTCTGTTTCTCGTTCTGAACCACAGCATCCGCAGTAACTCCCATTTATTCTCGTCCTTTTCGAAAAGCACGATCCCGGGGACGGGTTCCAGAATGTGAACTATTGCTCTATTCATTGCCTCGTCCGAATGCTCCCGAAGCTCGGTATTCTCCACACGGGCGCAGCTTAAGCCCCTCAGCTCCTGGAAGAGAAGACCCTGAATCCTTTTCAGAACTGCAACCGAGGGGGTGCTGTGTTAAACCCTTTATAACTCTGGTTCTAACCTCAAGGTGGAGCATCACGTCTAATTCTGGGCACGACACTTCAGGAAGCCTAGGCTCAGCGGGATTTACTGGAATAGTCACCAGGATGAAAATATTTAATTACTTGGAGGGACTGGAGATGCCAGCGTCGCTCTACATGGGGCAGAGAAGGCGAAGACGGGATTTGATAGCGGCACTCAAACCCATGGCGATGTCGGAGTTGGGGGGAGGTGGGTGTGGGGGTGAGGAGGGACCAAGCCAAGACCTACCCACCCCCGTTCCCCCGATCGGAAGCTTCGTGTGTCGGGCAAGGGAGGGTATCGGACGAAGCTGCGAGGTCCCCTACAGTCGAATAGTCAAGCCGTTGCAAACGGTTGACCGGCGCAAGAAAATGGAAACATTCGTGACGCTCCCCACTTTGATGCGCAGTCCCCCTGTAAATACTGACACACTCCCCCGGGTATCCCCAGTAAATACTGACACACTCCCCGGGGACCCCACTGTAAACACTGTCACACTCCCCCGGGGACCCCCCTGTAAACACTGTCACACTCCCCGGGGACCCCCTTGTAAATACTGACACACACCCGGGGACCCCCTGTAAATACTGACACACTCCCCCGGGACCCCCTGTAAATACTGACACACTCCCCATGGACCCCCTGTAAATACTGACACACTCCCCAGGGACCCCCTGTAAATACTGACACAGTCCCCATGGACCCCCTGTAAATACTGACACACTCCCCAGAGACCCCCTGTAAATACTGACACACTCCCCATGGACCCCCTGTAAATACTGACACACTCCCCAGGGACCCCCTGTAAATACTGACACACTCCCCGGGGACCCCCTATAAATACTGACACACTCTCCATGGACCCCCTGTAAATACTGACACACTGCCCATGGACCCCCTGTAAATACTGACACACTCCCCGGGTACTCCCTGTAAATACTGACACACCCCCGGGGACCCCCGGTAAATACTGACACACTCCCCGGGGACAGCCTGTAAATACTGACACACTCCCCGGGGACCGCCTGTAAATACTGACACACACCCCGGGGACCCCCCTGTAAATACTGACACACACCCCGGGGACCCCCTGTAAATACTGACACACTCCCCGGGGACCCCCTGTAAATACTGACACACTCCCCCGGGTACACCCTGTAAATACGGACACACTCCCCAGGAACCCCCCTGTAAATACTGACACACTCCCCGGGGACCCCCTGTAAATACTGACACACTCCCCGGGGACCCCCCTGTAAATACTGACACACTCCCCGGGGACCCCCTGTAAATACTGACACTCGCCCCGGGGACCCCCTGTAAATACTGACACACTCCCCCTGGGACCCCCTGTAAATACTGACACACTCCCCGGGGACCCCCTGTAAATACTGACTCACTCCCCGGGTACACCCTGTAAATACTGACACACTCCCCAGGAACCCCCCTGTAAATACTGACACACTCCCCGGGGACCCCCTGTAAATACTGACACACTCCCCCTGGGATCCCCTGTAAATACTGACACACTCCCCGGGGACCCCCTGTAAATACTGACTCATTCCCCGGGGACCCCCCTTGTAAATACTGACACACTCCCCGGGGATCCCCCTGTAAATACTGACACACTCCCCGGGGACCCCTCTGTAAATACTGACTCACTCCCTGGGGACCCCCCCTGTAAATACTGACACACTCCCCGGGGACCACTCTGTAAATACTGACACACTCCCCGGGGACCCCCCCTGTAAATACTGACACACTCCCCGGAGACCTCCTGTAAATACTGACACACTCCCCGGAGACCTCCTGTAAATACTGACACACTCCCCGGGGACCCCCTGTAAATACTGACACACTCCCCGGAGACCCCCCTGTAAATACAGACACGCTCCCCGGGGACCCCCTGTAAATACTGACACACTCCCCGGGGAACCCCTGTAAATACTGACACTCCCCAGGGACCCCCCTGTAAATACTGACACAATCCCGGGGGACTCCCTGTAAATACAGACACACTCCCCGGGGACCCACCTGTAAATACTGACACACTCCCCCGGTGACCCACCTGTAAATACTGACACACTCTCCCGGGGACACCCCTGTAAATACTGACACTCTCCCCGGGGACCCCCTGTAAATACTGACACATTCCCTGGGGACCCCCTATAAATACTGACACTCTCCGGGGAACCCCCTGAAAATACTGACACACTCCCCCGGGGACCCCCTGTAAATACTGACACACTCTCCGGAGACTCCCTGTAAATACTGACACACTCCCCGGGAACCCCCTGTATATACTGACACACTCCCCGGGGACCCCCTGTAAATACTGACACATTCCACCGGGACCCCCTGTAAATACTGACACACTCTCCGGAGACTCCCTGTAAATACTGACACACTACCCGGGGACCCCCTGTAAATACTGTCACACTCCGCGGGGGAACCCCCTGTAAATACTGACACACTCCCCGGGGACCCCCTGTAAATACTGACACACTCCCCGGGGACCCCCCTGTAAATACTGACACACTCCCCGGGGACCCCCTGTAAATACTGACACTCGCCCCGGGGACCCCCTGTAAATACTGACATACTCCCCCTGGGACCCCCTGTAAATACTGACACACTCCCCGGGGACCCCCTGTAAATACTGACTCACTCCCCGGGTACACCCTGTAAATACTGACACACTCCCCAGGAACCCCCCTGTAAATACTGACACACTCCCCGGGGACCCCCTGTAAATACTGACACACTCCCCCTGGGATCCCCTGTAAATACTGACACACTCCCCGGGGACCCCCTGTAAATACTGACTCATTCCCCGGGGACCCCCCTTGTAAATACTGACACACTCCCCGGGGATCCCCCTGTAAATACTGACACACTCCCCGGGGACCCCTCTGTAAATACTGACTCACTCCCCGGGGACCCCCCCTGTAAATACTGACACACTCCCCGGGGACCACTCTGTAAATACTGACACACTCCCCGGGGACGCCCCTGTAAATACTGACACACTCCCCGGGGACCCCTCTGTAAATACTGACTCACTCCCCGGGGACCCCCCCTGTAAATACTGACACACTCCCCGGAGACCTCCTGTAAATACTGACACACTCCCCGGAGACCTCCTGTAAATACTGACACACTCCCCGGGGACCCCCTGTAAATACTGACACACTCCCCGGAGACCCCCCTGTAAATACAGACACGCTCCCCGGGGACCCCCTGTAAATACTGACACACTCCCCGGGGAACCCCTGTAAATACTGACACTCCCCAGGGACCCCCCTGTAAATACTGACACAATCCCGGGGGACTCCCTGTAAATACAGACACGCTCCCCGGGGACCCACCTGTAAATACTGACACACTCCCCCGGTGACCCACCTGTAAATACTGACACACTCTCCCGGGGACACCCCTGTAAATACTGACACTCTCCCCGGGGACCCCCTGTAAATACTGACACATTCCCTGGGGACCCCCTATAAATACTGACACTCTCCGGGGAACCCCCTGAAAATACTGACACACTCCCCCGGGGACCCCCTGTAAATACTGACACACTCTCCGGAGACTCCCTGTAAATACTGACACACTCCCCGGGAACCCCCTGTATATACTGACACACTCCCCGGGGACCCCCTGTAAATACTGACACATTCCACCGGGACCCCCTGTAAATACTGACACACTCTCCGGAGACTCCCTGTAAATACTGACACACTACCCGGGGACCCCCTGTAAATACTGTCACACTCCGCGGGGGAACCCCCTGTAAATACTGACACACTCCCCGGGGACCCCCTGTAAATCCTGTCACACTCCGCGGGGGACCCCCCTGTAAATACTGACACACTCCCCGGGGACCCCCCTGTAAATACTGACACACTCCCCGGGGACCCCTCTGTAAATACTGACTCACTCCCCGGGGACCCCCCCTGTAAATACTGACACACTCCCCCGGGGACCCCCCTGTAAATACTGACACTCACCCCGGGGACCCCCTGGAAAAACTGTCACACTCCCCGGGGGACCCCACTGTAAATACTGACACACTCCCCGGGGACCCCCTGTAAATACTGACACACTCCCCGGGGACACCCTGTAAATACTGACACACTCCCCGGAGACTCCCTGTAAATACTGACACACTCCCCGGGGACCCCCTGTAAATACTGACACACTCCTCTGGGGCCCCCCCTGTAAATGCTGACACACTCTCCCCGGGGAACCCATGTAAATACTGACACACTCCCTGGGGACTCCCTGTAAATACTGACACACTCCCCGGGGACACCCTGTAAATACCGACACACTCCGCGGGGACCCCCCCTGTAAATACTGACACACACCCTGGGGACCACCCTGTAAATACTGACACACTCCCCGGAAACCCCCTGTAAATACTGACACACTCCCCGGGGACACCCTGTAAATACTGACACACTCCCCGGGCCCCCCTTCTAAATACTGACACACTCCACTGGGGCCCCCAGTAAATACTGACACACTCCCCGGGGACCCGCTGTAAATACTGACACACTCCCCGGGGACCCCCTGTAAATACTGACACTCTGCCTGGGGACCCCCCTGTAAATACGGACATACTCCCCCGGAGAGACCCTGTAAATACTGACATTCTCCCCGGGGACCCCCTCTAAATACTGACACACTCCCCCGGGACCCCCCTGTAAATACTGACACACTCCCCGGGGACCCCCTGTAAATACTGACACACTCCCCCGGGGACCCCTTGTAAATACTGACACACTCCCCGGGGTCCCCCTGTAAATACTGACACACTCCCCCGGGGACCCCCTGTAAATACTGACACACTCCCCCGGGGAATCCCCTGTAAATACTGACACACTCCCCGGGGACCCCCTGTAAATACTGACACACTCCCCTGGGGACCCCCTGTAAATACTGACACACTGCCCGGGGACCCCCTGTAAATACTGTCACACTCCCCGGGGACCCCCTGTAAATACTAACACACTCCCCCGGGGACCCCCTGTAAATACTGACACACTCCCCGGGGAACCCTGTAAATACTGACACACTCCCTGGGGACCCCCTGTAAATACTGACACACTCCCTGGGGACCCCCTGTAAATAGTGACACACTCCCCAGAGACTCCCTGTAAATACTGACACACTCCCCAGAGACTCCCTGTAAATACTGACACACTCCCCGGGGTCCCCCCTGTAAATACTGTCACACTCCCCGGGGACCCCCTGGAAATACTGACACACTCCCCAGGGACACCCTGTAAATACTGACACGCTCCCCGGGGTTCCCCCTGTAAATACTGACACACTCCCGGGGACCCCCTGTAAATACTGACACACTCCCCGGGGACCCCCTGTAAATACTGACACACTCCCCAGGGACCCCCTGTAAATACTGACACACTCCCCGGGGACCCCCTATAAATACTGACACACTCCCCAGGGACCCCCTGTAAATACTGACACACTCCCCGGGGACCCCCGTAAATACAGACACACTCCCCCGGGGACCCCCCTGTAAATACTGACACACTCCCCGGGGACCACCTGGAAAAACTGTCACACTCCCCGGGGACGCCCCCTGTAAATACTGACACACTCCCCGGGGACCCCCTGTAAATACTGACACATTCCCCGGGTGACCCCCCTGTAAATACTGACACACTCCCCGGGGACCCCCTGTACATACTGACACACTCCCCGGGGACCCCCTGTAAATACTGACACACTCCCCGGGGAACCACCCTGGAAACACTGACACACTCCCCGGGGACCCCCTGTAAATACTGACACACTCCCCAGGGACCCCCTGTAAATACTGACACACTCCCCGGAGCCCCCCTGAAAATACTGACAGACTCCCCGGGGACCCTCTGTAAATACTGACACACACCCCGGGGACTCCCTGTAAATACTGACACACTCCCCGGGGACTCCCCTGTAAATACTGACACACTCCCTGGGGACCCCCTGTAAATACTGACACACTCCCCGGGGACCCCCTGTAAATACTGACACACTCCCCGGGGACCCCCTGTAAATACTGACACACTCCCCGGGGACCCCCCTGTAAATACTGACACACTCCCCGGTGACCCCCTGTAAATACTGACACACTCCCCGAGGACCCCTGTAAATACTGACACACTCCCGGGGACCCCCTGTAAATACTGACACACTCCCCGGGGACCCCCTGTAAATACTGACACACTCCCCGGGGACCCTCCTGTAAATACTGACACACTCCCCGGGGACCCCCTGTAAATACTGACACACTCCCCGGGGACCCCCTGTAAATACTGACACACTCCTCGGGGACCCCCTGTAAATACTGACACCCTCCCCGGGGACCCCCCTGTAAATACTGACACACTCCCCGGGGACCCCCTATAAATACTGACACACTCCCCGGGGACCCCCCTGTAAAGACAGACACGTTCCCCGGGACCCCGTGTAAATACTGACACACTCCCCGGGGACCCCCCTGTAAATACTGACACACTCCCCGGGGACCCCCCTGTAAATACTGACGCACTCCCCGGGGACCCCCTGTAAATACTGACACACTCCCCAGGGACCCCCTGTAAATACTGACACAGTCCCTGGGGACCCCCTGTAAATACTGACACACTCCCCAGGGACCCTCTGTAAATATTGACACACTCCGCAGGGACCCCCTGTAAATACTGACACACTCCCCGGGGACCCCCCTGTAAATACTGGCACACTCCCCGGGGACCCCCTGTAAATACTGACACACTCCGCGGGGGACCCCCTGTAAATACTGACACACTCCCCGGGGACCCCCTGTAAATACTGACACACTCCCCGGGGACCCCCCTGTAAATACTGACACACTCCCCGGGGACCCCCCTG
Source organism: Scyliorhinus torazame (assembly GCF_047496885.1). Taxonomy (NCBI): domain Eukaryota; kingdom Metazoa; phylum Chordata; class Chondrichthyes; order Carcharhiniformes; family Scyliorhinidae; genus Scyliorhinus; species Scyliorhinus torazame. The sequence goes on from NC_092737.1 coordinate 10,326,032, forward strand.
TAAATACTGACACACTCCCCGGGGATCCCCTGTAAATACTGACACACTCCCCGGGGACCCCCTGTAAATACTGACACACTCCCCGGGGATCCCCTGTAAATACTGACAGACTCCCCGGGGACCCCCCTGTAAATACTGACACCCTCCCCGGGAACACGGGGAGTGTGTCAGTATTTACAGGGGGTCCCCGGGGGGAGTGTGTCAGTATTTACAGGGGGGTCCCCCGGGGACACACTCCCCGGGGACCCCCCTGTAAATACTGACACACTCCTCGGGGACCCCCTGTAAATACTGACACCCTCCCCGGGGAACCCCCTGTAAATACTGACACCCTCCCCGGGGATCCCCTGTAAATACTGATACTCTCCCCGGGGACCCGCTGGAAAAAGTTTCACACTCCCCGGGGACCCCCCTGTAAATACTGACACACTCCCCGGGGACCCCCTGTAAATACTGACACACACCGCGGGGGACCCCCCTGTAAATACTGACACACTCCCCAGCGACCCCCTGTAAATACTGACACACTCAAAGAACAAAGAACAAAGAACAAAGAAATGTACAGCACAGGAACAGGCCCTTCGGCCCTCCAAGCCCGTGCCGACCATACTGCCCGACTAAACTACAATCTTCTACACTTCCTGGGTCCGTATCCTTCTATTCCCATCCTATTCATATATTTGTCAAGATGCCCCTTAAATGTCCCTATCGTCCCTGCTTCCACTACCTCCTCCGGTAGTGAGTTCCAGGCACCCACTACCCTCTGCGTAAAAAACTTGCCTCGTACATCTACTCTAAACTTTGCCCCTCTCACCTTAAACCTATGCCCCCTAGTAATTGACCCCTCTACCCTGGGGAAAAGCCTCTGACTATCCACTCTGTCTATGCCCCTCATAATTTTGTATACCTCTATCAGGTCGCCCCTCAACCTCCTTCGTTCCAGTGAGAACAAACCGAGTTTATTCAATCGCTCCTCATAGCTTATGCCCTCCATACCAGGCAACATTCTGGTAAATCTCTTCTGCACCCTCTCTAAAGCCTCCACATCCTTCTGGTAGTGTGGCGACCAGAATTGAACACTATACTCCAAGTGTGGCCTAACTAAGGTTCTATACAGCTGCAACATGACTTGCCAATTCTTATACTCAACTCCCCGGTGACCCACCTGTAAATACTGACACTCTCCCCGGGGACCCGCTGGAAAAACTGTCACACTCCCCGGGGACCCCCCTGTAAATACTGACACACTCCCCGGGGACCCCCTGTAAATACTGACACACTCCCCGGGGGACCCCCCTGTAAATACTGACACACTCCCCGGCGACCCCTGTAAATACTGACACACTCCCCGGGGGACCCCCCTGTAAATACTGACACACTCCCCGGGGACCCCCTGTAAATACTGACACACTCCCCGGGGACCCCCCTTTAAATACTGACAAACTCCCCGGGGACCCCCTGTAAATACTGACACACTCCCCGGAGACTCCCTGTAAATACTGACACACTCCCCGGAGACTCCCTGTAAATACTGACACACTCCCCGGGGAACCCCTTTAAATACTGACACACTCCTCTGGGCCCCCCCCTGTAAATGCTGACACACTCTCCCCGGGGAACCCATGTAAATACTGACACACTCCCTGGGGACCCCCTGTAAATACTGACACACTCCCCGGGGACACCCTGTAAATACCGACGCACTCCGCGGGGACCCCTCCTGTAAATACTGACACACTCCCCGGGCCCCCCTTGTAAATACTGACACACTCCCCTGGGGCCCCCAGTAAATACTGACACACTCCCCAGGGACCCCTGTAAATACTGACACACTCCCCGGGGACCCCCTGTAAATACTGACACACTCCCCGGGGACACCCTGTAAATACTGACACTCTCCCTGGGGACCCCCCTGTAAATACGGACATACTCCCCCGGAGACACCCTGTAAATACTGACATTCTCCCCGGGGACCCCCTGTAAATACTGACACACTCCCCCGGGGACCCGCCTGTAAATACTGACACACTCCCCGGGGTTCCCCTGTAAATACTGACACACTCCCCGGGGACCCCCTGTAAATACTGACACACTCCCCAGAGACTCCCTGTAAATACTGACACACTCCCCGGGGTCCCCCCTGTAAATACTGACACAGTCCCCGGGGAACCCCTGTAAATACTGACACACTCCCCGGGGACCCCCTGTAAATACTGACACACTCCCCGGGAACCCCCTGTAAATACTGACACACTCCCCGGGGATCCACCTGTAAATACTGACACACTCCCCGGGGACCCACCTGTAAATACTGACACACTCCCCGGGGACCCCCTGTAAATACTGACACTCTCCCCGGGGACCCCCTGTAAATACTGACACACTCCCCGGGGGACCCCCCTGTAAATACTGACACACTCCCCCCGGGGACCCCCTGTAAATACTGACACACTCCCCGGGTCCCCCTGTAAATACTGATGCACTCCCCGGGGTCCCCCTGTAAATACTGACACACTCCGGGGACCCCATGTAAATACTGACACACTCCCCCGGTGACCCACCTGTAAATACTGACACGCTCTCCGGGGACCCCCTGTAAATACTGACGCACTCCCCGGGGGACCCCCGTAAATACTGACACACTCCCCTGGGGCCCCCACTAAATACTGACACACTCCCCAGGGACCCCTGTAAATATTGACAGACTCCCCGGGGACCCCCTTTAAATACTGACACACACCCTGGGCACACGGTATAAATACTGATACACTCGCCGGGTACCCCCTGTAATTACTGACACTCTCCCTGGGGACCCCCCTGTAAATACGGACATACTCCCCCGGGACACCCGGTAAATACTGACATACTCCCCGGGGATCCCCTGTAAATACTGACACACTCCCCCGGGGACCCCCCTGTAAATACTGACACACTGCCCGGGACCTCCTGTAAATACTGACACACTTCCCGGGGACCCCCCTGTAAATACTGACACACTCCCCGGGGACCCCCTGTAAATACTGACACACTCCCCGGGGACCCCCCTGTAAATACTGACACACTCCCCGGGGCCCCCCTGTACATACTGACACACTCCCCGGGGGACCACCCTGTAAATACTGACACACTCCCCGGGGGCCCCCTGTAAATACTGACACACTCCCCGGGGTCCCCCTGTAAATACTGATGCACTCCCCGGGGTCCCCCTGTAAATACTGACACACTCCCGGGGACCCCCTGTAAATACTGACACACTCCCCCGGTGACCCACCTGTAAATACTGACACGCTCTCCGGGGACCCCCTGTAAATACTGACACACTCCACGGGGGACACCCGTAAATACTGACACACTCCCCAGGGACCCCTGTAAATATTGACACACTCCCCGGGGACCCCCTGTAAATACTGACACACACCCTGGGCACACGGTGTAAATACTGATACACTCCCCGGGTACCCCCTGTAAATTCTGACACTCTCCCTGGGGACCCCCCTGTAAATACGGACATACTCCCCCGGGGACACCCTGTAAATACTGACATACTCCCCGGGGATCCCCTGTAAATACTGACACACTCCCCCGGGGACCCCCCTGTAAATACTGACACACAGCCCGGGACCTCCTGTAAATACTGACACACTTCCCGGGGACCCCCCTGTAAATACTGACACACTCCGCAGGGACCCCCTGTAAATACTGACACACTCCCCGGGGACCCCCCTGTAAATACTGACACACTCCCCAGAGACTCCCTGTAAATACTGACACACTCCCCGGGGACCCCCTGTAAATACTGACATAGTCCCCGGGGACCCCCTGTAAATACTGACACACTCCCCGGGGACCCCCTGTAAATACTGACACACTCCCCGGGGTCCCCCCTGTAAATACTGACACAGTCCCCGGGGACCCCCTGTAAATACTGACACACTCCCCGGGGACCCCCTGTAAATACTGACACACTCCCCGGGGACCCCCTGTAAATACTGACACACTCCGCAGGGACCACCTGTAAATACTGACACACTCCCCGGGGACCCCCCTGTAAATACTGACACACTCCCCAGAGACTCCCTGTAAATACTGACACACTCCCCGGGGTCCCCCCTGTAAATACTGAAACAGTCCCCGGGGACCCCCTGTAAATACTGACACACTCCCCGGGGACCCCCTGTAAATACTGACACAGTCCCCGGGGACCCCCTGTAAATACTGACATACTCCCCGGGGACCCCCCTGTAAATACTGACACACTCCCCGGGGACCCCCTGTAAATACTGACGCACTCCCCGGGGCCCCCTGTAAATACTGACACACTCCCCGGGGGACCCCCCTGTAAATACTGACACAGTCCCCGGGGACCCCCTGTAAATACTGACACACTCCCCGGGGTCCCCCTTTAAATACTGACACACTCCCCGGGGACCCCCTGTAAATACTGACACACTCCCCGGGGACCCCCTGTAAATACTGACACTCTCCCTGGGGACCCCCCTGTAAATACGGACATACTCCCCCGGGACACCCTGTAAATACTGACATACTCCCCGGGGATCCCCTGTAAATACTGACACACTCCCCCGGGGACCACCCTGTAAATACTGACACACTGCCCGGGACCTCCTGTAAATCCTGACACACTTCCCGGGGACCCCCCTGTAAATACTGACACACTCCCCGGGGACCCCCTGTAAATACTGACACACTCCCCGGGGACCCCCCTGTAAATACTGACACACTCCCCGGGGCCCCCCTGTACATACTGACACACTCCCCGGGGGACCACCCTGTAAATACTGACACACTCCCCGGGGGCCCCCTGTAAATACTGTCCCACTCCCCGGGGTCCCCCTGTAAATACTGATGCACTCCCCGGGGTCCCCCTGTAAATACTGACACACTCCCGGGGACCCCCTGTAAATACTGACACACTCCCCCGGTGACCCACCTGTAAATACTGACACGCTCTCCGGGGACCCCCTGTAAATACTGACACACTCCACGGGGGACCCCCGTAAATACTGACACACTCCCCAGGGACCCCTGTAAATATTGACACACTCCCCGGGGACCCCCTGTAAATACTGACACACACCCTGGGCACACGGTGTAAATACTGATACACTCCCCGGGTACCCCCTGTAAATACTGACACTCTCCCTGGGGACCGCCCTGTAAATACGGACATACTCCCCCGGGGACACCCTGTAAATACTGACATACTCCCCGGGGATCCCCTGTAAATACTGACACACTCCCCCGGGGACCCCCCTGTAAATACTGACACACAGCCCGGGACCTCCTGTAAATACTGACACACTTCCCGGGGACCCCCCTGTAAATACTGACACACTCCCCACGGACCCCCTGTAAATACTGACACACTCCCCGGGGACCCCCCTGTAAATACTGACACACTCCCCGGGGGGCCCCTGTACATACTGACACACTCCCCAGGGACCCTCTGTAAATACTGACACACTCCGCAGGGACTCCCTGTAAATACTGACACACTCCCCGGGGACCCCCCTGTAAATACTGACACACTCCCCAGAGTTTCCCTGTAAATACTGACACACTCCCCGGGGCCCCCCCTGTAAATACTGACACACTCCCCGGGGACCCCCCTGTAAATACTGACACACTCCCCAGAGACTCCCTGTAAATACTGACACACTCCCCGGGGACCCCCTGTAAATACTGACACAGTCCCCGGGGACCCCCTGTAAATACTGACACACTCCCCGGGGACCCCCTGTAAATACTGACACACTCCCCGGGGTCCCCCCTGTAAATACTGACACAGTCCCCGGGGACCCCCTGTAAATACTGACACACTCCCCGGGGACCCCCTGTAAATACTGACACACTCCCCGGGGACCCCCTGTAAATACTGACACACTCCGCAGGGACCCCCTGTAAATACTGACACACTCCCCGGGGACCCCCCTGTAAATACTGACACACTCCCCAGAGACTCCCTGTAAATACTGACACACTCCCCGGGGTCCCCCCTGTAAATACTGACACAGTCCCCGGGGACCCCCTGTAAATACTGACACACTCCCCGGGGACCCCCTGTAAATACTGACACAGTCCCCGGGGACCCCCTGTAAATACTGACATACTCCCCGGAGACCCCCCTGTAAATACTGACACACTCCCCGGGGACCCCCTGTAAATACTGACGCACTCCCCGGGGCCCCCTGTAAATACTGACACACTCCCCGGGGGACCCCCCTGTAAATACTGACACAGTCCCCGGGGACCCCCTGTAAATACTGACACACTCCCCGGGGTCCCCCTTTAAATACTGACACACTCCCCGGGGACCCCCTGTAAATACTGACACACTCCCCGGGGACCCCCCGTAAATACTGACACAGTCCCCGGGGACCCCCTGTAAATACTGACACACTCTCCGGGGTCCCCCTTTAAATACTGACACACTCCCCGGGGACCCCCTGTAAATACTGACACACTCCCCGGGGACCCCCTGTAAATGCTGACACACTCCCCGGGGACCCCCTGTAAATACTGACACACTCCCGGGGACCCCCTGTAAATACTGACACACTCCCCGGGGATCCCCTGTAAATACTGACACACTCCCCGGGGATCCCCTGTAAATACTGAGACACTCCCCAGGGACCCCTGTAAATATTGACACACTCCCCGGGGACCCCCTGTAAATACTGACACACACCCTGGGCACATGGTGTAAATACTGATACACTCCCCGGGTACCCCCTGTAAATACTGACACTCTCCCTGGGGACCCCCCTGTAAATACGGACATACTCCCCCGGGGACACACTGTAAATACTGACACACTCCCCCGGGGACCCCCCTGTAAATACTGACACACTCCCCGGGGACCCCCTGTAAATACTGACACACTCCCCAGAGACTCCCTGTAAATATTGACACACTCCCCGGGGTCCCCCCTGTAAATACTGACACAGTCCCCGGGGACCCCCTGTAAATACTGACACACTCCGCGGGGACCCACGTGTAAATACTGACACACTCCCCGGGGACCCCCTGTAAATACTGACACTCTCCCCGGAGACCCCCTTTAAATACTGAGACACTCCGCGGGGGACCCCCTGTAAATACTGACACACTCCCCTCGGGGACCCCCTGTAAATACTGACACACTCCCCGGGGACCCCCTGTAAATACTGATCCACTCCCCGGGGTCCCCCTGTAAATACTGACACACTCCCGGGGACCCCCTGTAAATGCTGACACACTCCCACCGGGGACCCCTTGCAAATACTGACACACTCCCCGGGGACGCCCTGTAAATACTGACACACTCCCCGGGGACCCCTGTAAATACTGACACGCTCTCCGGGGGCCCCCTGTAAATACTGACACACTCCCCGGGGTCCCCCTGTAAATACTGACACACTCCCGGGGACCCCCTGTAAATACTGACACACTCCCCCGGTGACCCACCTGTAAATACTGACACGCTCTCCGGGGACCCCCTGTAAATACTGACACACTCCCCGGGGGACCCCCGTAAATACTGACACACTCCCCAGGGACCCCTGTAAATATTGACACACTCCCCGGGGACCCCCTGTAAATACTGACACACACCCTGGGCACACGGTGTAAATACTGATACATACCCCGGGTACCCCCTGTAAATACTGACACTCTCCCTGGGGACCCCCCTGTAAATACGGACATACTCCCCCGGGGACACCCTGTAAATACTGACATACTACCCGGGGATCCCCTGTAAATACTGACACACTCCCCCGGGGACCCCCCTGTAAATACTGACACACTCCCCGGGACCTCCTGTAAATACTGACACACTTCCCGGGGACCCCCCTGTAAATACTGACACACTCCCCAGGGACCCCCTGTAAATACTGACACACTCCCCGGGGACCCCCCTGTAAATACTGACACACTCCCCGGGGCCCCCCTGTACATACTGACACACTCCCCAGGGACCCTCTGTAAATACTGACACACTCCGCAGGGACCCCCTGTAAATACTGACAAACTCCCCGGGGACCCCCCTGTAAATACTGACACACTCCCCAGAGACTCCCTGTAAATACTGACACACTCCCCGGGGTCACCCTGTAAATACTGACACAGTCCCCGGGGACCCCCTGTAAATACTGACACACTCCCCGGGGACCCACCTGTAAATACTGACACACTCCCCGGGGACCCACCTGTAAATACTGACACACTCCCCGGGGACCCACCTGTAAATACTGACACACTCCCCGGGGACCCCCTGTAAATACTGACACTCTCCCCGGGGACCCCCTGTAAATACTGACACAATCCCCGGGGGACCCCCTGTCAATACTGACACACTCCCGGGGACCCCCTGTAAATACTGACACACTCCCCGGGGACCCCCTGTAAATACTGACACACTCCCCCGGGGACCCCCTGTAAATACTGACACACTCCCGGGGACCCCCTGTAAATACTGACACACTCTCCGGGGACCCCCTGTAAATGCGGACACACTCCCACCGGGGACCCCCTGTAAATACTGACACACTCACCGGGGATCCCCTGTAAATACTGACACACTCCCCGGGTCCCCCCCTGTAAATACTGACACACACTCCGGGGACCCCTGTAAATACTGACACGCTCACCGGGGACCCCCTGTAAATACTGACACACTCCCCGGGGGACCCCCGTAAATACTGACACACTCCCCTGGGGCCCCCAGTAAATACTGACACACTCCCCAGGGACCCCTGTAAATATTGACACACTCCCCGGGGACCCCCTGTAAATACTGACACACACCCTGGGCACACGGTGTAAATACTGATACACTCCCCGGGTACCCCCTGTAAATACTGACACTCTCCCTGGGGACCCCCCTGTAAATACGGACATACTCCCCCGGGGACACCCTGTAAATACTGACACACTCCCCCGGGGACCCCCTGTAAATACTGACACACTGCCCGTGACCTCCTGTAAATACTGACACACTTCCCGGAGACCCCCCTGTAAATACTGACACACTCCCCGGGGACCCCCTGTAAATACTGACACACCCCCCGGGGACCCCCCTGTAAATACTGACACACTCCCCGTGGCCCCCCTGTACATAGTGACACACTCCCCAGAGACTCCCTGTAAATATTGACACACTCCCCGGGGTCCCCCCTGTAAATACTGACACAGTCCCCGGGGACCCCCTGTAAATACTGACACACTCCCCGGGGACCCCCTGTAAATACTGACACACTCCCCGGGAACCCCCTGTAAATACTGACACACTCCCCGGGGACCCACCTGTAAATACTGACACACTCCCCGGGGACCCACCTGTAAATACTGACACACTCCCCGGGGACCCCCTGTAAATACTGACACTCTCCCCGGGGACCCCCTTTAAATACTGAGACACTCCGCGGGGGACCCCCCTGTAAATACTGACACACTCCCCCCGGGGACCCCCTGTAAATACTGACACACTCCCCGGGGACCCCCTGTAAATACTGATGCACTCCCCGGGGTCCCCCTGTAAATACTGACACACTCCCCGGGGGACCCCCGTAAATACTGACACACTCCCCTGGGGCCCCCAGTAAATACTGACACACTCCCCAGGGACCCCTGTAAATATTGACACACTCCCCGGTGACCCCCTGTAAGTACTGACACACACCCTGGGCACACGGTGTAAATACTGATACACTCCCCGGGTACCCCCTGTAATTACTGACACTCTCCCTGGGGAGCCCCCTGTAAATACGGACATACTCCCCCGGGGACACCCTGTAAATACTGACATACTGCCCGGGGACCCCCTGTAAATACTGACACACTCCCCCGGGGACCGCCCTGTAAATACTGACACACTGCCCGGGACCTCCTGTGAATACTGACACACTTCCCGGGGACTCCCTGTAAATACTGACACACTTCCCGGGGACCCCCGTGTAAATACTGACACACTCCCCGGGGACCCCCTGTAAATACTGACACACTCCCCGGGGACCCCCCTGTAAATACTGACACACTCCCCGGGGCCCCCCTGCACATACTGACACACTCCCCAGGGACATTCTGTAAATACTGACATACTCCGCAGGGACCCCCTGTAAATACTGACACACTCCCCGGGGACCCCCCTGTAAATACTGACACACTCCCCAGAGACTCCCTGTAAATACTGACACACTCCCCGGGGTCCCCCCTGTAAATACTGACACAGTCCCCGGGGACCCCCTGTAAATACTGACACACTCCCCGGGGACCCCCTGTAAATGCTGACACTCTCCCCGGGGACCCCCTGTAAATACTGACACACTCCCCGGGGGACCCCTGTAAATACTGACACACTCCCCGGTCCCCCCCTGTAAATACTGACACACACTCCGGGGACCACTGTAAATACTGACACGCTCACCGGGGACCCCCTGTAAATACTGACACACTCCCCGGGGGACCCCCGTAAATACTGACACACTCCCCTGGGGCCCCCAGTAAATACTGACACACTCCCCAGGGACCCCTGTAAATATTGACACACTCCCCGGGGACCCCCTGTAAATACTGACACACACCCTGGGCACACGGTGTAAATACTGATACACTCCCAGGGTACCCCCTGTAAATACTGACACTCTCCCTGGGGACCCCCCTGTAAATACGGACATACTCCCCCGGGGACACCCTGTAAATACTGACACACTCCCCCGGGGACCCCCCTGTAAATACTGACACACTGCCCGTGACCTCCTGTAAATACTGACACACTTCCCGGGGACCCCCCTGTAAATACTGACACACTCCCCGGGGACCCCCTGTAAATACTGACACACCCCCCGGGGACCCCCCTGTAAATACTGACACACTCCCCGTGGCCCCCCTGTACATAGTGACACACTCCCCAGAGACTCCCTGTAAATATTGACACACTCCCCGGGGTCCCCCCTGTAAATACTGACACAGTCCCCGGGGACCCCCTGTAAATACTGACACACTCCCCGGGGACCCCCTGTAAATACTGACACACTCCCCGGGAACCCCCTGTAAATACTGACACACTCCCCGGGTACCCACCTGTAAATACTGACACACTCCCCGGGGACCCACCTGTAAATACTGACACACTCCCCGGGGACCCCCTGTAAATACTGACACTCTCCCCGGGGACCCCCTTTAAATACTGAGACACTCCGCGGGGGACCCCCCTGTAAATACTGACACACTCCCCCCGGGGACCCCCTGTAAATACTGACACACTCCCCGGGGACCCCCTGTAAATACTGATGCACTCCCCGGGGTCCCCCTGTAAATACTGACACACTCCCCAGGGGACCCCCGTAAATACTGACACACTCCCCTGGGGCCCCCAGTAAATACTGACACACTCCCCAGGGACCCCTGTAAATATTGACACACTCCCCGGTGACCCCCTGTAAATACTGACACACACCCTGGGCACACGGTGTAAATACTGATACACTCCCCGGGTACCCCCTGTAAATACTGACACTCTCCCTGGGGAGCCCCCTGTAAATACGGACATACTCCCCCGGGGACACCCTGTAAATACTGACATACTGCCCGGGGACCCCCTGTAAATACTGACACACTCCCCCGGGGACCGCCCTGTAAATACTGACACACTCCCCGGGGACCTCCTGTGAATACTGACGCACTTCCCGGGGACTCCCTGTAAATACTGACACACTTCCCGGGGACCCCCGTGTAAATACTGACACACTCCCCGGGGACCCCCTGTAAATACTGACACACTCCCCGGGGACCCCCCTGTAAATACTGACACACTCCCCGGGGCCCCCCTGTACATACTGACACACTCCCCAGGGACCCACTGTAAATACTGACACACTCCGCAGGGACCCCCTGTAAATACTGACACACTCCCCGGGGACCCCCCTGTAAATACTGACACACTCCCCAGAGACTCCCTGTAAATGCTGACACACTCCCCGGGGTCCCCCCTGTAAATACTGACACAGTCCCCGGGGACCCCCTGTAAATACTGACACACTCCCCGGGGACCCCCTGTAAATACTGACACTCTCCCCGGGGACCCCCTGTAAATACTGACACACTCCCCGGGGGACCCCTGTAAATACTGACACACTCCCGGGGACCCCCTGTAAATACTGACACACTTCCCGGGGACCCCCGTGTAAATACTGACACACTCCCCGGGGACCCCCTGTAAATACTGACACACTCCCCGGGGACCCCCCTGTAAATACTGACACACTCCCCGGGGCCCCCCTGTACATACTGACACACTCCCCAGGGACCCTCTGTAAATACTGACACACTCCGTAGGGACCCCCTGTAAATACTGACACACTCCCCGGGGACCCCCCTGTAAATACTGACACACTCCCCAGAGACTCCCTGTAAATACTGACACACTCCCCGGGGTCCCCCCTGTAAATACTGACACAGTCCCCGGGGACCCCCTGTAAATACTGACACACTCCCCGGGGACCCCCTGTAAATACTGACACTCTCCCCGTGGACCCCCTGTAAATACTGACACACTCCCCGGGGGACCCCTGTAAATACTGACACACTCCCCGGGGACCCCCTGTAAATACTGACACACTCCCCGGGGACCCACCTGTAAATACTGACACACTCTCCGGGGACCCCCTGTAAATACTGACACTCTCCCCGGGGACCCCCTTTAAATACTGAGACACTCCGCGGGGGACCCCCCTGTAAATACTGACACACTCCCCCCGGGGACCCCCTGTAAATACTGACACACTCCCCGGGGACCCCCTGTAAATACTGATGCACTCCCCGGGGTCCCCCTGTAAATACTGACACACTCCCCAGGGGACCCCCGTAAATACTGACACACTCCCCTGGGGCCCCCAGTAAATACTGACACACTCCCCAGGGACCCCTGTAAATATTGACACACTCCCCGGTGACCCCCTGTAAATACTGACACACACCCTGGGCACACGGTGTAAATACTGATACACTCCCCGGGTACCCCCTGTAAATACTGACACTCTCCCTGGGGAGCCCCCTGTAAATACGGACATACTCCCCCGGGGACACCCTGTAAATACTGACATACTGCCCGGGGACCCCCTGTAAATACTGACACACTCCCCCGGGGACCGCCCTGTAAATACTGACACACTCCCCGGGGACCTCCTGTGAATACTGACACACTTCCCGGGGACTCCCTGTAAATACTGACACACTTCCCGGGGACCCCCGTGTAAATACTGACACACTCCCCGGGGACCCCCTGTAAATACTGACACACTCCCCGGGGACCCCCCTGTAAATACTGACACACTCCCCGGGGCCCCCCTGTACATACTGACACACTCCCCAGGGACCCTCTGTAAATACTGACACACTCCGCAGGGACCCCCTGTAAATACTGACACACTCCCCGGGGACCCCCCTGTAAATACTGACACACTCCCCAGAGACTCCCTGTAAATACTGACACACTCCCCGGGGTCCCCCCTGTAAATACTGACACAGTCCCCGGGGACCCCCTGTAAATACTGACACACTCCCCGGGGACCCCCTGTAAATACTGACACTCTCCCCGGGGACCCCCTGTAAATACTGACACACTCCCCGGGGGACCCCTGTAAATACTGACACACTCCCGGGGACCCCCTGTAAATACTGACACACTTCCCGGGGACCCCCGTGTAAATACTGACACACTCCCCGGGGACCCCCTGTAAATACTGACACACTCCCCGGGGACCCCCCTGTAAATACTGACACACTCCCCGGGGCCCCCCTGTACATACTGACACACTCCCCAGGGACCCTCTGTAAATACTGACACACTCCGCAGGGACCCCCTGTAAATACTGACACACTCCCCGGGGACCCCCCTGTAAATACTGACACACTCCCCAGAGACTCCCTGTAAATACTGACACACTCCCCGGGGTCCCCCCTGTAAATACTGACACAGTCCCCGGGGACCCCCTGTAAATACTGACACACTCCCCGGGGACCCCCTGTAAATACTGACACTCTCCCCGTGGACCCCCTGTAAATACTGACACACTCCCCGGGGGACCCCTGTAAATACTGACACACTCCCGGGGACCCCCTGTAAATACTGACACACTCCCCGGGGACCCCCTGTAAATACTGACACACTCCCGGGGACCCCCTGTAAATACTGTCACACTCCCCGGGGACCCCCTGTAAATACTGACACACTCCCCGGGAACCCCCTGTAAATACTGACCAACTCCCCGGGGACCCACCTGTAAATACTGACACACTCCCCGGGGACCCACCTGTCAATACTGACACACTCCCCGGGACCCCCTGTAAATACTGACACTCTCCCCGGGGACCCCCTGTAAATACTGACACACTCCCCGGGGGACCCCTGCAAATACTGACACACTCCCGGGGACCCCCTGTAAATACTGACACACTCCCCGGGGACCCCCTGTAAATACTGACACACTCCCGGGGACCCCCTGTAAATACTGACACACTCCCCGGGGACCCCCTGTAAATGCTGACACGCTCCCACCGGGGACCCCCTGTAAATACTGACACACTCACCGGGGATCCCCTGTAAATACTGACACACACTCCGGGGACCCCTGTAAATACTGACACGCTCACCGGGGACCCCCTGTAAATACTGACACACTCCCCGGGGGACCCCCGTAAATACTGACACACTCCCCCGGGGACACCCTGTAAATACTGACACACTCCCCCGGGGACCCCCTGTAAATACTGACACACTGCCCGTGACCTCCTGTAAATACTGACACACTCCCCGGGGACACCCTGTAAATACTGACACACTCCCCGGGGACCCCCCTGTAAATACTGACACACTCCCCGTGGCCCCCCTGTACATAGTGACACACTCCCCAGAGACTCCCTGTAAATATTGACACACTCCCCGGGGACCCCCTGTAAATACTGACACACTCCCCGGGGACCCCCTGTAAATACTGACACACTCCCCGGGAACCCCCTGTAAATACTGACACACTCCCCGGGGACCCACCTGTAAATACTGACACACTCCCCGGGGACCCACCTGTAAATACTGACACACTCCCCCCGGGGACCCCCTGTAAATACTGACACACTCCCCGGGGACCCCCTGTAAATACTGATGCACTCCCCGGGGTCCCCCTGTAAATACTGACACACTCCCCGGGGGACCCCCGTAAATACTGACACACTCCCCTGGGGCCCCCAGTAAATACTGACACAATCCCCAGGGACCCCTGTAAATATTGACACACTCCCCGGTGACCCCCTGTAAATACTGACACACACCCTGGGCACACGGTGTAAATACTGATACACTCCCCGGGTACCCCCTGTAAATACTGACACTCTCCCTGGGGAGCCCCCTGTAAATACGGACATACTCCCCCGGGGACACCCTGTAAATACTGACACACTGCCCGGGGACGCCCTGTAAATACTGACACACTCCCCCGGGGACCCCCTGTAAATACTGACACACTCCCCGGGGACCCCCTGTAAATACTGACACACTCCCCGGGACCTCCTGTAAATACTGACACACTTCCCGGGGACCCCTCTGTAAATACTGACACACTCCCCGGGGACCCCTCTGTAAATACTGACACACTTCCCGGGGACCCCCCTGTAAATACTGACACACTCCCCGGGGACTCCCCTGTAAATACTGACACACTGCCCGGGACCTCCTGTAAATACTGACACACTTCCCGGGGACCCCTCTGTAAATACTGACACACTTCCCGGGGACCCCCCTGTAAATACTGACACACTCCCCGGGGACCCACCTGTAAATACTGACACCCTCCCCGGGACTCGCCTGTAAATACTGACACACTCCCCGGGGACACCCTGTAAATACTGACGCACTCCACGGGGACCCACCCTGTAAATACTGACACACTCCCCGGGGACCCTCTGTAAATACTGACACACTCCCCGGGGACCCCCTGTAAATACTGACACACTCCCCGGGGACCCCCCTGTAAATACTGACACACTCCCCGGGGACCCCCTGTAAATACTGACACACTCCTCGTGGACCCCCTGTAAATACTGACACCCTCCCCGGGGACCCCCCTGTAAATACTGACACACTCCCCAGGGACCCCCTGTAAATACTGACACACTCCCCAGGGACCCCCTGTAAATACTGACACAATCCCCGGGGACCCCCTGTAAATACTGATACACTCCCCGGGTACCCCCTGTAAATACTGACACTCTCCCTGGGGAGCCCCCTGTAAATACGGACATACTCCCCCGGGGACACCCTGTAAATACTGACACACTGCCCGGGGACGCCCTGTAAATACTGACACACTCCCCCGGGGACCCCCTGTAAATACTGACACACTCCCCGGGGACCCCCTGTAAATACTGACACACTCCCCGGGACCTCCTGTAAATACTGACACACTTCCCGGGGACCCCTCTGTAAATACTGACACACTCCCCGGGGACCCCCTGTAAATACTGACACACTCCCCGGGGACCCCCTGTAAATACTGACACTCTCCCCGGGGACCCCCTGTAAATACTGACACACTCCCCGGGGGACCCCTGTAAATACTGACACACTCCCGGGGACCCCCTGTAAATACTGACACACTTCCCGGGGACCCCCGTGTAAATACTGACACACTCCCCGGGGACCCCCTGTAAATACTGACACACTCCCCGGGGACCCCCCTGTAAATACTGACACACTCCCCGGGGCCCCCCTGTACATACTGACACACTCCCCAGGGACCCTCTGTAAATACTGACACACTCCGCAGGGACCCCCTGTAAATACTGACACACTCCCCGGGGACCCCCCTGTAAATACTGACACACTCCCCAGAGACTCCCTGTAAATACTGACACACTCCCCGGGGTCCCCCCTGTAAATACTGACACAGTCCCCGGGGACCCCCTGTAAATACTGACACACTCCCCGGGGACCCCCTGTAAATACTGACACTCTCCCCGTGGACCCCCTGTAAATACTGACACACTCCCCGGGGGACCCCTGTAAATACTGACACACTCCCGGGGACCCCCTGTAAATACTGACACACTCCCCGGGGACCCCCTGTAAATACTGACACACTCCCGGGGACCCCCTGTAAATACTGTCACACTCCCCGGGGACCCCCTGTAAATACTGACACACTCCCCGGGAACCCCCTGTAAATACTGACCAACTCCCCGGGGACCCACCTGTAAATACTGACACACTCCCCGGGGACCCACCTGTCAATACTGACACACTCCCCGGGACCCCCTGTAAATACTGACACTCTCCCCGGGGACCCCCTGTAAATACTGACACACTCCCCGGGGGACCCCTGCAAATACTGACACACTCCCGGGGACCCCCTGTAAATACTGACACACTCCCCGGGGACCCCCTGTAAATACTGACACACTCCCGGGGACCCCCTGTAAATACTGACACACTCCCCGGGGACCCCCTGTAAATGCTGACACGCTCCCACCGGGGACCCCCTGTAAATACTGACACACTCACCGGGGATCCCCTGTAAATACTGACACACACTCCGGGGACCCCTGTAAATACTGACACGCTCACCGGGGACCCCCTGTAAATACTGACACACTCCCCGGGGGACCCCCGTAAATACTGACACACTCCCCCGGGGACACCCTGTAAATACTGACACACTCCCCCGGGGACCCCCCTGTAAATACTGACACACTGCCCGTGACCTCCTGTAAATACTGACACACTCCCCGGGGACACCCTGTAAATACTGACACACTCCCCGGGGACCCCCCTGTAAATACTGACACACTCCCCGTGGCCCCCCTGTACATAGTGACACACTCCCCAGAGACTCCCTGTAAATATTGACACACTCCCCGGGGACCCCCTGTAAATACTGACACACTCCCCGGGGACCCCCTGTAAATACTGACACACTCCCCGGGAACCCCCTGTAAATACTGACACACTCCCCGGGGACCCACCTGTAAATACTGACACACTCCCCGGGGACCCACCTGTAAATACTGACACACTCCCCCCGGGGACCCCCTGTAAATACTGACACACTCCCCGGGGACCCCCTGTAAATACTGATGCACTCCCCGGGGTCCCCCTGTAAATACTGACACACTCCCCGGGGGACCCCCGTAAATACTGACACACTCCCCTGGGGCCCCCAGTAAATACTGACACAATCCCCAGGGACCCCTGTAAATATTGACACACTCCCCGGTGACCCCCTGTAAATACTGACACACACCCTGGGCACACGGTGTAAATACTGATACACTCCCCGGGTACCCCCTGTAAATACTGACACTCTCCCTGGGGAGCCCCCTGTAAATACGGACATACTCCCCCGGGGACACCCTGTAAATACTGACACACTGCCCGGGGACGCCCTGTAAATACTGACACACTCCCCCGGGGACCCCCTGTAAATACTGACACACTCCCCGGGGACCCCCTGTAAATACTGACACACTCCCCGGGACCTCCTGTAAATACTGACACACTTCCCGGGGACCCCTCTGTAAATACTGACACACTCCCCGGGGACCCCTCTGTAAATACTGACACACTTCCCGGGGACCCCCCTGTAAATACTGACACACTCCCCGGGGACTCCCCTGTAAATACTGACACACTGCCCGGGACCTCCTGTAAATACTGACACACTTCCCGGGGACCCCTCTGTAAATACTGACACACTTCCCGGGGACCCCCCTGTAAATACTGACACACTCCCCGGGGACCCACCTGTAAATACTGACACCCTCCCCGGGACTCGCCTGTAAATACTGACACACTCCCCGGGGACACCCTGTAAATACTGACGCACTCCACGGGGACCCACCCTGTAAATACTGACACACTCCCCGGGGACCCTCTGTAAATACTGACACACTCCCCGGGGACCCCCTGTAAATACTGACACACTCCCCGGGGACCCCCCTGTAAATACTGACACACTCCCCGGGGACCCCCTGTAAATACTGACACACTCCTCGGGGACCCCCTGTAAATACTGACACCCTCCCCGGGGACCCCCCTGTAAATACTGACACACTCCCCAGGGACCCCCTGTAAATACTGACACACTCCCCAGGGACCCCCTGTAAATACTGACACAATCCCCGGGGACCCCCTGTAAATACTGACACACTCCACGGGGACCCACCCTGTAAATACTGACACACTCCCCGGGGACCCTCTGTAAATACTGACACACTCCCCAGGGACCCCCTGTAAATACTGACACACTCCCCGGGGACCCCCCTGTAAATACTGACACACTCCCCGGGGACCCCCTGTAAATACTGACACACTCCTCGGGGACCCCCTGTAAATACTGACACCCTCCCCGGGGACCCCCCTGTAAATACTGACACACTCCCCAGGGACCCCCTGTAAATACTGACACACTCCCCGGGGACCCCCTGTAAATACTGATGCACTCCCCGGGGTCCCCCTGTACATACTGACACACTCCCGGGGACCCCCTGTAAATGCTGACACACTCCCCGGGGACCCCCTGTAAATACTGACACACACCCCGGGGACCCCTGTAAATACTGACACGCTCTCCGGGGACCCCCTGTAAATACTGACACACTCCCCGGGGGACCCCCGTAAATACTGACACACTCCCCTGGGGCCCCCAGTAAATACTGACACACTCCCCGGGGCCCCCCTGTAAATACTGACACACACCCTGGGCACACGGTGTAGATACTGATACACTCCCCGGGTACCCCCTGTAAACACTGACACTCTCCCTGGGGACCCCCCTGTAAATACGGACATACTCCCCCGGGGACATCCTGTAAATACTTACACACTCCCCCGGAGACCCCCCTGTAAATACTGACACACTGCCCGGGACCTCCTGTAAATACTGACACACTTCCCGGGGACCCCCCTGTAAATACTGACACACTCCCCGGGGTCCCCCTGTAAATACTGACACACTCCCCAGAGGCTCCCTGTAAATATTGACACACTCCCAGGGGTCCCCCCTGTAAATACTGACACAGTCCCCGGTATCCCCCCTGTAAATACTGACACACTCCCCAGGGATTCCCTGTAAATACTGACACACCCCCGGGGACCCCCTGTAAATACTGACACACTCCCCGGGGACCCACCTGTAAATACTGACACACTCCCCGGGGACCCACCTGTAAATACTGACACACTCCCCGGGGACCCCCTATAAATACTGACACTCTCCCCGGGGACCCCCTGTAAATACTGACACACTCCCCGGGGGACCCCCCTGTAAATACTGACACACTCCCCCCGGGGACCCCCTGGAAATACTGACACACTACCCGGGGACCCCCTGTAAATGCTGATGCACTCCCCGGGGTCCCCCTGTAAATACTGACACACTCCCCGGGGACCCCCTATAAATACTGACACACTCCCCGGAGACCCCCCTGTAAATACTGACACGTTCCCCGGGACCCCCTGTAAATACTGACACACTCCCCGGGGACTCCCCTGTAAATACTGACACACTCCCCGGGGACCCCCCTGTAAATACTGACACACTCCCCGGGGACCCCCCTGTAAATACTGACACACTCCCCGGGGACCCCCTGTAAATACTGACACACTCCCCAGGGACCCCCTGTAAATACTGACACAGTCCCTGGGGACCCCCTGTAAATACTGACACACTCCCCAGGGACCCTCTGTAAATACTGACACACTCCCCGGGGACACCCTGTACTTACTGACACAATCCCCGGGGACCCCCTGTAAATACTGACACACTCCACGGGGACCCACCCTGTAAATACTGACACACTCCCCGGGGACCCTCTGTAAATACTGACACACTCCCCGGGGACCCCCTGTAAATACTGACACACTCCCCGGGTACCCCCCTGTAAATACTGACACACTCCCCGGGGACCCCCTGTAAATACTGACACACTCCTCGGGGACCCCCTGTAAATACTGACACCCTCCCCGGGGACTCCCCTGTAAATACTGACACACTCCCCAGGGACCCCCTGTAAATACTGACACACTCCCCGGGGACCCCCCTGTAAATACTGACACGTTCTCCAGGACCCCCTGTAAATACTGACACACTCCCCGGGGACCCCCCTGTAAATACTGACACACTCCCCGGGGACCCCCCTGTAAATACTGACACACTCCCCGGGGACCCCCTGTAAATACTGACACACTCCCCAGGGACCCCCTGTAAATACTGACACACTCCCGGGGACCCCCTGTAAATACTGACACACTCCCGAGGGACCCCCTGTAAATACTGACACACTCCCCGGGGACCCCCTGTAAATACTGACACACACCGCGGGGACCCCCTGTAACTACTGACACACTCCCCGGGGACCCCCTGTAACTACTGACACACTCCTCGGGGACCCCCCTGTTAATACTGACAGACTCCCCGGGGGACCCCCCTGTAAATACTGACACACTCCCCCCGGGGACCCCCTGTAAATACTGACACACTCCCCGGGGACCCCCTGTAAATACTGATGCACTCCCCGGGGTCCCCCTGTAAATACTGACACACTCCCGGGGACCCCCTGTAAATGCTGACACACTCCCCGGGGACCCCCTGTAAATACTGACACACACCCCGGGGACCCCTGTAAATACTGACACGCTCTCCGGGGACCCCCTGTAAATACTGACACACTCCCCGGGGGACCCCCGTAAATACTGACACACTCCCCTGGGGCCCCCAGTAAATACTGACACACTCCCCAGGGACCCCTGTAAATATTGACACACTCCCCGGGGACCCCCTGTAAATACTGACACACACCCTGGGCACACGGTGTAAATACTGATACACTCCCCGGGTACCCCCTGTAAACACTGACACTCTCCCTGGGGACCCCCCTGTAAATACGGACATACTCCCCCGGGGACATCCTGTAAATACTGACACACTCCCCGGGGACCCCCCCTGTAAATACTGACACACTCCCCCGGAGACCCCCCTGTAAATACTGACACACTGCCCGGGACCTCCTGTAAATACTGACACACTTCCCGGGGACCCCCCTGTAAATACTGACACACTCCCCGGGGTCCCCCTGTAAATACTGACACACTCCCCGGGGACCCCCCTGTAAATACTGACACACTCCCCGGGGCCCCCCTGTACATACTGACACACTCCCCAGAGGCTCCCTGTAAATATTGACACACTCCCAGGGGTCCCCCCTGTAAATACTGACACAGTCCCCGGTATCCCCCCTGTAAATACTGACACACTACCCGGGGACCCCCTGTAAATACTGACACACCCCCGGGGACCCCCTGTAAATACTGACACACTCCCCGGGAACCCCCTGTAAATACTGACACACTCCCCGGGGACCCACCTGTAAATACTGACACACTCCCCGGGGACCCACCTGTAAATACTGACACACTCCCCGGGGACCCCCTATAAATACTGACACTCTCCCCGGGGACCCCCTGTAAATACTGACACACTCCCCGGGGGACCCCCCTGTAAATACTGACACACTCCCCCCGGGGACCCCCTGGAAATACTGACACACTACCCGGGGACCCCCTGTAAATGCTGATGCACTCCCCGGGGTCCCCCTGTAAATACTGACACACTCCCGGGGACCCCCTGTAAATACTGACACACTCCCCGGGGACCCCCCTGTAAATACTGACACACTCCCAGGGACCCCCTGTAAATACTGACACACTCCTCGGGGACGCCCTGTAAATACTGACACACACCCCGGGGACCCCTGTAAATACTGACACGCTCTCCGGGGACCCCCTGTAAATACTGACACACTCCCCGGGGGACCCCCGTAAATACTGACACACTCCCCTGGGGCCCCCAGTAAATACTGACACACTCCCCAGGGACCCCCCCTGTAAATACTGACACACTCCCGGGGACCCCCTGTAAATACTGACACACTCCCCGGGGGACCCCCTGTAAATACTGACACACTCCCCGGGGACCCCCCTGTAAATACTGACACACTCCCCGGGGACCCCCTTGTGGTAGTATGTATTGGGGGTCATGTGGGACTGGAAGCCCTAATGTCATTGGCTGACAGATCCCGGGTCCTGGTTGGCCGTTGACCTCATACTCCGCCCTGAAGGCGAAGTATAAGAAGCCGGAGTCTTCCCCCGCAGGCCAGTTTACTATCGAGCTGCGGGGGAACAGACACGCTTAATAAAGCCTCATCGACTTCACTCTATTCGTCTCACGGAGTCTTTGTGCGCCACAATTTATTAAGCGTGCCTAAAAAGGACTATGGAGCTCAGGATCATTCCAGAATGCCTGAGGATCAGCCCCCACGCAGTGAATGCAGCAGCAGCCTTCAAACACTGGCAGACTTGCTTTGAGGCCTACATCACATCGACCACAGGCCGAGTCTCAGATGAACAAAAACTGCAGGTCCTGCTCTCGAGGGTGAGCACGGAGATTTTCTCCCTCACTCGAGGGTGAGCACGGAGATTTTCACCCTCATTGAAGACACCCGCGATTTCCAGACGGCGTTCGCAGCACTGAGAAGTCTCTACGTTCGCCCAGTTAACCAAATCTACGCTCGCTACCAGCTCGCGACGAGACGGCAAGCTCCCGGAGAATCGATGGACGAGTTCTACGCCGCGCTGCTGATTTTGGGATGAGCCTGCAGCTGCCCGTCGGTGAACGCAAACGAACACACGGACATGTTAATGCGCGATGCTTTTGTTGCAGGTATACAATCCTCCCAAATCCGCCAAAGACTTCTAGAAAAAGAGTCACTAGGACTCTCAGAGGCACGGGCCCTGGCAGCCTCGCTGGACGTAGCCGCGCATAATACCCGCGCCTACGGCCCCGACCGCGCGGCAGGCCATTGGGCCCCGTACGTACCCGCCGCGGCAAACCCCCTACCCGCCCCCCCGGACACCCCACAGGCTTGCGCAGTCCAAACGCCGAGTCGCACCGGGGGCGCCCGCTGTTATTTCTGCGGCCAGGCAAAGCACCCCCGACAACGCTGTCCGGCCCGCGCAGCCATCTGCAAAAGCTGCGGGAAAAAGGGCCACTATGCGGTGGTGTGCCGGTCCCGCGTGGTCGCCGCCGTCCCGGGAGAACAGGGAGCCCTACAGGCAGTCTATGCCTCCCAACCCCCCCAGCACGCCATGTGCGACCCCCAGGTGCCGCCATTTTGGGTCCCGACCACCGCGGCCCCGGGAGAACTGGGAGCCCTGCACGCCGCCTACGCTCCCCAACCCCCCTCCCCGCAGCCCATGTATGACCCGCCGCCGGCGCTCCCGATTTGGGTGCCAGCCAACACTCTCCACGGAGAGGAAGGGGTTTTCCGTATCCCGAACGCCACCCTCACCCCCGTCCCGCGCCCCACGCCTGACCCGCCGGCGCCACCTACCTTGACCCCGACCACCGCTGTCCCCGGCGAGGGAGCTCCGCGCGGTGCCAGCGCTCGCGGCCCCACGACTGACCCGCCGACCTGGGCCCTCGCCCCCGTCCCGCGCCCCACGCCTGACCCGCCGGAGCCGCTGACCTGGGCCCTCGCCCCCGTCCCGCGCCCCACGCCTGACCCGCCGACCTGGGCCCTCGCCCCCGTCCCGCGCCCCACGCCTGACCCGCCGACCTGGGCCCTCGCCCCCGTCCCGCGCCCCACGCCTGACCCGCCGGAGCCGCCGACCTGGGCCCTCGCCCCCGTCCCGCGCCCCACGCCTGACCCGCCGGCAATACAACTCACCTGGACCCCGACCTTCGTCCCCGGCGAGGGACCTCCTCACTGTCCCAGCGCTGGCACTGACCTGCCGGTCCCCAGCGAGGGAGCTCCGCGCGGTCCTAGCGCCCGCGGCCCTGTCGCTCGCACCAAAGGAACTCCGCGCGGTCCTAGCGCCCGCGGCCCGGGAACTCCGCGCGGTCCTAGCGCCCCCCAGACCCCCCAGCACTCAATGTGCGACCCGCAGACGCCGCCATTTTGGGTCCCGACCACCACGAGGGGAGGAGGGGCCCCGCCATCTTGGACCGCCCCCGACCTGTACGACGCATGGGGGCGGCCATTTTGTCCACCCCCGACGCCATCTTGTGACCCCTCATCTACGGGCGAGGTATGGGGGCGGCCATTTTATCCATCCCCGACGTCCTCTTGGACGGCAACAACGGACCCCACCCCACTACTACAACCACGGCTCGCTTCGGTTACGCTCGATCAGGCTCGGCCCCGGACTCTCCAGACGACGACGACAACGGTCCTAATTAACGGCCACGAGACGCCATGCCTAGTCGACTCCGGGAGCACGGAAAGTTTTATACATCCCGACACGGTAAGACGCTGTTCCTTAACTACCTACCCCAGCGCACAAAAGATTTGCCTAGCCGCAGGATCCCACTCCGTACAGATCCAGGGATTCTGCATAGTTACCCTAACGGTACAGGGGAGGGAATTCAAAAACTACAAACTTAACGTCCTTCCCCAACTCTGTGCCCCCACCTTGCTGGGCTTAGATTTTCAATGTAACCTACAGAGCCTTACGTTTAAATTCGGCGGCCCCATACCCCCACTCACTATCTGCGGCCTCGCCACCCTCAAGGTGCAACCCCCGTCCTTGTTTGCGAACCTCACCCCGGATTGCAAACCCGTCGCCACTAGGAGCAGACGGTACAGCGCCCAGGACCGGACCTTCATTCGCTCCGAAGTCCAGCGGCTACTAAAGGAGGGCATAATCCAGGCCAGCAATAGTCCCTGGAGAGCGCAGGTGGTAGTAGTGAAGACAGGGGAGAAACAAAGGATGGTCATTGACTATAGCCAGACCATCAACAGGTACACACAACTAGACGCGTACCCTCTCCCCCGCATATCCGACATGGTCAATCGGATTGCCCAGTATAAAGTCTTCTCCACCGTGGACCTCAAGTCCGCCTACCATCAGCTCCCCATCCGCCCAAGTGACCGCAAGTACACAGCCTTCGAGGCAGACGGGCGATTATACCACTTCCTAAGGGTCCCTTTTGGCGTCACAAACGGCGTCTCGGTCTTCCAACGGGAAATGGACCGAATGGTTGATCAACACGGGTTACAGGCCACGTTCCCGTATCTCGACAATGTAACCATCTGCGGCCACGATCAGCAGGACCACGACGCCAACCTCCAAAAATTCCTCCAGACTGCCAAAGCCTTGAACCTCACGTACAATGAGGACAAGTGCGTTTTTAGCACCGATCGGCTAGCCATTCTGGGCTACATAGTGCGCAATGGGATAATAGGCCCCGACCCCGAACGTATGCGCGCACTCATGGAATTTCCCCTCCCGCACTGCCCAAAAGCCCTGAAACGCTGCCTGGGGTTCTTTTCATACTACGCCCAGTGGGTCCCCCAGTACGCAGACAAGGCCCGCCCCCTAATACAGACCACGGCTTTCCCGCTGTCGACAGAGGCTTGCCAGGCTTTCAGCCGCATCAAAGCGGACATCGCAAAGGCCACGATGCGCGCCATCGACGAGTCCCTCCCCTTCCAGGTCGAGAGCGACGCCTCTGACGTAGCTCTAGGGGCCACCCTTAACCAAGCGGGCAGACCCGTGGCCTTTTTCTCCCGAACCCTCCACGCCTCAGAAATCCGCCACTCCTCAGTGGAAAAGGAAGCCCAAGCCATAGTGGAGGCTGTGCGACATTGGAGGCATTACCTGGCCGGCAGGAGATTCACTCTCCTCACTGACCAACGGTCGGTTGCCTTCATGTTCGATAATGCACAGCGGGGCAAGATCAAGAACGACAAGATCTTGCGGTGGAGGATCGAACTCTCCACCTTCAACTATGAGATCTTGTACCGGCCCGGAAAGCTGAACGAGCCGTCTGATGCCCTATCCCGCGGGACATGTGCCAACGCACAAATTGACCGCCTCCAAGCCCTCCACGAGGACCTCTGCCACCCGGGGGTCACTCGGTTTTACCACTTCATCAAGTCCCGCAATCTCCCCTACTCCTTAGAGGAGGTCCGTACAGTCACAAGAGACTGCCACATCTGCGCAGAATGCAAACCGCATTTTTTCAGGCCAGATGGAGCGCACCTGATTAAGGCTTCCCGTCCCTTTGAACGCCTCAGTCTCGATTTCAAAGGGCCCCTCCCCTCCACCGACCGCAACGCGTATTTCCTTAATGTAGTGGACGAATACTCCCGCTTCCCTTTTGCCATTCCCTGCTCCGACATGACCGCGGCCACAGTCATTAAAGCCCTGAACAGCATATTCACACTGTTCGGTTACCCCGCATACGTCCACAGCGACAGGGGGTCCTCTTTCATGAGTGACGAGCTGCGCCAGTTCCTGCTCAGCAAGGGTATAGCTTCAAGCAGGACGACCAGCTACAACCCCCGGGGGAACGGGCAAGTAGAAAGGGAGAACGGCACGGTCTGGAAGGCCGTCCTACTGGCCCTACGGTCCAGGGATCTCCCAGTTTCACGGTGGCAGGAGGTCCTCCCAGACGCTCTCCATTCCATCCGGTCGTTATTATGTACGAGCACTAATCAAACGCCTCATGAGCGTCTCCTTGTCTTCCCTAGGAGGTCCTCCTCTGGAACGTCGCTGCCGACCTGGCTGGCGGCCCCAGGACCCATCCTGCTCCGAAAGCACGTGCGGGCACATAAGGCGGACCCGTTGGTCGAAAGGGTTCACCTCCTCCACGCAAACCCCCAGTACGCCTACGTGGAGTACCCCGACGGCCGACAGGACACGGTCTCCCTGCGGGATCTGGCGCCCGCCGGCACCACGCACACCCCCCCGGCACCATCAACCCAACCGCCCCCCTTCCTGCCACCGCCGCACCCCGCGACCGCCCCCTTCCCAGGAGGATCAGCCCCCCTCCCCTTTGCACCGACAGCTAAAACCGTGCGGTTCCCGGAGGCGACAACGCTGGTACAAGCACTACCACCACCGCCGGGGCCGAGGCGATCGACACGGACGACCAGACCGCCCGACCGACTCGTGGCGTCGATGTAAAACAAAGATGGACTGTCCAATGAACATTTTGTTTTCATATATCCTCTGTAAATAGTTGTAACAGGACGATACTGTCCAATACGGTCCTACCATGTAACTGTTCTCTCCTCCCAGGACCAGTACTGTAAACCCTTACCACCATACGAAGCATCACCCCGCCGGGTTCATTTTTGACAAGGGGTGAATGTGGTAGTATGTATTGGGGGTCATGTGGGACTGGAAGCCCTAATGTCATTGGCTGACAGATCCCGGGTCCTGGTTGGCCGTTGACCTCATACTCCACCCTGAAGGCGGAGTATAAGAAGCCGGTGCCTTCCCCCGCAGGCCAGTTTACTATCGGGCTGCTGGGGAACAGACACGCTTAATAAAGCCTCATCGACTTCACTCTGTTTGTCTCACGGAGTCTTTGTGCGCCACACCCCTGTAAATACTGACGCACTCCCCGGGGTCCTCCTGTAAATACTGACACACTCCCGGGGACCCCCTGTAAATACTGACGCACTCCCCGGGGTCCCCCTGTAAATACTGACACACTCCCGGGGACCCCCTGTAAATGCTGACACACTCCCACCGGGGACCCCCAGTAAATACTGACACACTCCACGTGGACCCCCTGTAAATATTGACACACACCCCGGGGACCCCCTGTAAATACTGACACACTCCCCGGGGACCCCTGTAAATACTGACACGCTCTCAGGGGACCCCCTGTAAATACTGACACTCACTCCGGGGACCCCCTGTAAATACTGACACGCTCTCAGGTGACCCTCTGTAAATACTGACATACTCCCCGGGGGACCCCCGTAAATACTGACACACTCCCCCGGGGACCCCCCTGTAAATACTGACACACTCCCCGGGGACCCCCTGTACATACTGACACACTCCCCGGGGACCCCCCTGTAAATATTGACACACACCCCGGGGACCCCCTGTAAATACTGACACATTCCCCGGGGACCCCCCTGTAAATACTGACACACTCCCCGGGGACGCCCCCTGTAAATACTGACACACTCCCCGGGGACCCCCTGTAAATACTGACACACTCCCCGGGGGACCCCCCTGTAAATACGGACACTCTCCCCGGGGACCCCCTGTAAATACTGACACACTCCCCGGGGACCCCCCTGTAAATACTGACACGTTCCCCGGGACCCCCTGTAAATACTGACACACTCCGCGGGGGACCCCCCTGTAAATACTGACACACTCCCCCGGGGACCCCCCTGTAAATACTGACTCACTCCCCGGGGACCCCCTGTAAATACTGACACACTCCCCGGGGGACCCACCTGTAAATACTGACACACTCCCCGGGGACCCCCCTGAATATACTCACATACTCCCCCGGGGACCCCCTGTAAATACTGACACACTCCCCCGGGGACCCACCCTGTAAATACTGACACACTCCCCGGGTACCCACCTGTAAATACTGAAACACTCCCCGGGGACCCCCTGTAAATACTGTCACACTCCCCGGTGATCCTCCTGAAAATACTGACACACTCCCCGGGAACCCTCTGTAAATACTGACACACTCCCCGGGGACCTACTATAAATACTGACACACTCCCCGGGGACCCCCCTGTAAATACTGACACACTCCCCGGGGACCCCCTGTAAATACTGACACGCTCCTCGGGAACCCCCTGTAAATACTGACACCCTCCCCGGGGACCCCCCTGTAAATACTGACACACTCCCCGGGGACCCCCTGTAAATACTGACACACTCCCCGGGGACCCCCCTGTACATACTGACACGTTCCCCGAGACCCCCAGTAAATACTGACACACTCCCCGGGGACCCCCCTGTAAATACTGACACACTCCCCGGGGACCCCCCTGTAAATACTGACACACTCCCTGGGGATCCCCTGTAGTTACTGACACACTCCCCAGGGACCCCCAGTAAATATTGACACACTCCCCGGGGACCCCCTGTAAATACTGACACACACCCAGAGACTCCCTGTAAATACTGACACCCCCCCCCCCCCGGGTCCCCCCTGTAAATACTGACACAGTTCCCGGGGACCCCCTGTAAATACTGACACACTCCCCGAGGACCCACCTGTAAATACTGACACACTCCCCGGGGACCCACCTGTAAATACTGGCACACTCCCCAGGGACCCACCCTGTAAATACTGACACACTCCCGGGGACCCCCTGTAAATACTGACACACTCCCCGGGGGACCCCCTGTAAATATTGACACACTCCCCGGCGACCCCCCTGTAAATACTGACACACTCCCCGGGGACCCCCTGTAAATACTGACACACTCCCCGGGGTCCCCCTGTAAATACTGACACACTCCCGGGGACCCCCTGTAAATGCTGACACACTCCCACCGGGGACCCCCAGTAAATACTGACACACTCCCCGGGGACCCCCTATAAATACTGACACACACCCCGGGGACCCCCTGTAAATACTGACACACTCCCCGGGGACTCCCTGTAAATACTGACACACTGCCCGGGACCTCCTGTAAATACTGACACACTTCCCGGGGACCCCCTGTAAATACTGACACACTTCCCGGGGACCCCCCTGTAAATACTGACACACTTCCCAGGGACCCCCTGTAAATACTGACACACTCCCCGGGGACCCCACTGTAAATACTGACACACTTCCCAGGGACCCCCTGTAAATACTGACACACTCCCCTGGGGACCCCCTGTAAATACTGACACACTCCCCGGGGACCCCCTGTAAATACTGACACTCACTCCGGGGACCCACCTGTAAATACTGACACACTCCCCGCGGACCCCCTGTAAATACTGACACACTCCCCGGGGACCCACCCTGTAAATACTGACACACTCCCCGGGGACCCACCTGTAAATACTGAAACACTCCCCGGGGACCCCCTGTAAATACTGTCACACTCCCCGGGGATCCCCCTGAAAATACTGACACACTCCCCGGAGACCCCCCTGTAAATACTGACACACTCCCCGGGGACCCCCTGTAAATACTGACACACTCCTCGGGGACCCCCTGTAAATACTGACACCCTCCCCGGGGACCCCCCTGTAAATACTGACACACTCCCCGGGGACCCCCTGTAAATACTGACACACTCCCCGGGGACCCCCCTGTAAATACTGACACGTTCCCCGGGACCCCCTGTAAACACTGACACACTCCCCGGGGACCCCCCTGTAAATACTGACACACTCCCCGGGGACCCCCTTGTAAATACTGACACACTCCCTGGGGACCCCCTGTGATTACTGACACACTCCCCAGGGACCCCCTGTAAATACTGACACACTCCACGGGGACCCCCTGTAAATACTGACACACTCCCCAGGGACCCTCTGTAAATACTGACACACTCCCCAAGGACCCCCTGTAAATACTGACACACTCCCCGGGGACCCCCCTGTAAATACTGACACGTTCCCCGGGACCCCCTGTAAATACTGACACACTCCGCGGGGGACCCCCCTGTAAATACTGACACACTCCCCCGGGGACCCCCTGTAAATACTGACACACTCCCCGGGGACCCCCTCTAAATACTGACACACTCCCCGGGGACCCCCCTGTAAATACTGACACACTCCCCGGGGACCCCCTGTAATTACTGACACACTCCCCAGGGACCCCCTGTAAATACTGACACACTCCCCGGGGACCCCCTGTAAATACTGACACACTCCCCGGGGACCCCCCTGTAAATACTGACACGTTCCCCGGGACCCCCTGTAAATACTGACACACTCCGCGGGGGACCCCCCTGTAAATACTGACACACTCCCCCGGGGACCCCCTGTAAATACTGACACACTCCCCGGGGACCCCCTGTAAATACTGACACACTCCCCGGGGAACCCCTGTAAATACTGACACACTCCCCCGGGGACCCCCTGTAAATACTGACACACTCCCCGGGGACCCCCTGTAAATACTGACACACTCCCCGGGGACCCCCTGTAAATACTGACACACTCCCCCGGGGACCCCCCTGTAAATACTGACACACTCCCTTGGGACTCCCTGTAAATACTGACACACGCTCCCGGGGACCCCCTGTAAATACTGACACACTCCCCGGGGACACCCTGTAAATACTGACACACTCCCCGGGGACCCCCTGTAAATACTGACACACTCCCCGGGGACACCCTGTAAATACTGACACACTCCCCGGGGACATCCTGTAAATACTGACACACTCCCCGGGGACCCTCTGTAAATACTGACACACTCCCCGGGGACCCCCTGTTAATACTGACACACTCCCTGGGGACCCCCTGTAAATACTGACACGCTCTCCGGGGACTCCCTGTAAAGACTGACACGCTCCCCCGGGACCCCCTGTAAATACTGACACACTCCCCGGGACCCCCTGTAAATACTGACACACTCCCCTGGGACTCCCTGTAAATACTGACACACTCCCCCGGGGACCCCCTGTAAATACTGACACACTCCCCAGGGACTCCCTGTAAATACTGACACACTCCCCGGGGACCACCTGTAAATCCGGACACACTCCCCGGGGACCCCCTGTAAATACTGACACACTCCCCCGGGGACCCCCCTGTAAATACTGACACACTCCCCCGGGGACCCCCTGTAAAAAATGACACACTCCTCGGGGACCCCCCCCCTGTAAATACTGACACACTCCCCGGGGACATCCTGTAAATACTGACACACTCCCCCGGGGACCCCCTGTAAATACTGACACTCTCCCTGGGAACCCCCTGTAAATACTGACACACTCCCCGGGGACGCCCCTGTAAATACTGACACACTCCCCGGGGACCCCCTGTAAATACTGACACACTCCTCGGGGGCCCCCTGTAAATACTGACTCCCTCCCCGGGGACCCCCCTGTAAATACTGACACACTCCCCGGGGACCGCCTGTAAATACTGACACACTCCCCGGGGACCCCCCTGTAAATACTGACACGTTCCCCGGGACCCCCTGGAAATACTGACAGACTCCCCGGGGACCCCCCTGTAAATACTGACACACTCCCCGGGGACCCCCCTGTAAATACTGACACACTCCCCGGGGACCCCCTGTAATTACTGACACACTCCCCAGGGACCCCCTGTAAATACTGACACACTCCCCGGAGACCCCCTGTAAATACTGACACACTCCCCGGGGACCACCCTGTAAATACTGACACGTTCCCCGGGACCCCCTGTAAATACTGACACACTCCGCGGGGGACCCCCCTGTAAATACTGACACACTCCCCAGCGACCCCCTGTAAATACTGACACACTCCCCGGGGACCCCCTGTAAATACTGACACACTCCCCCGGGGACCCCCTGACACATTCCCCGGGGACCCCCTGTAAATACTGACGCACTCCCCCGGGGACCCCCTGTAAATACAGACACACTCCCCGGGGACCCCCTGTAAATACTGACACACTCCCCGGGGACTCCCCTGTAAATACTGACACACTCCCCCGGTGACTCACCTGTAAATACTGACACTCTCCCCGGGGACCACCTGGAAAACCTGTCACACTCCCCGGGGACGCCCCCAGTAAATCCTGATGCACTCCCCGGGGACCCCCTGTAAATACTGACACACTGCCCGGGGGACCCCCGTGTAAATACTGACACACTCCCCGGGGACCCCCTGTAAATACTGACACACTCCCCGGGGACCCCCTGTAAATACTGACACACTCCCCGGGGACGCCCCCTGTAAATACTGACACACTCCCCGGGGACCCCCTGTAAATACTGACACACTCCCCGGGGGACCCCCCTGTAAATACTGACACACACCCCGGGGACCTCCTGTAAATACTGACACACTCCCCGGGGGACCCCCCTGTAAATACTGACACACTCCCCGGGGACCCCCTGTAAATACTGACACTCTCCCCGGGGACCCCCTGGAAAAACTGTCACACTCCCCGGGGACGTCCCCTGTAAATACTGACACACTCCCCGGGGACCCCCTGTAAATACTGACACACTCCCCGGGGGACCCACCTGTAAATACTGACACACTCCCCGGGGACTCCCCTGAATATACTCACATACTCCCCCGGGGACCCCCTGTAAATACTGACACACTCCCCGGGGACCCCCCTGAATATACTCACATACTCCCCCGGGGACCCACCCTGTAAATACTGACACACTCCCCGGGTACCCACCTGTAAATACTGAAACACTCCCCGGGGACCCCCTGTAAATACTGTCACACTCCCCGGTGATCCTCCTGAAAATACTGACACACTCCCCGGGAACCCTCTGTAAATACTGACACACTCCCCGGGGACCTCCTGTAAATACTGACACACTCCCCGGGGACCCCCCTGTAAATACTGACACACTCCCCGGGGACCCCCTGTAAATACTGACACACTCCTCGGGAACCCCCTGTAAATACTGACACCCTCCCCGGGGACCCCCCTGTAAATACTGACACACTCCCCGGGGACCCCCTGTAAATACTGACACACTCCCCGGGGACCCCCCTGTAAATACTGACACGTTCCCCGGGACCCCCTGTAAATACTGACACACTCCCCGGGGACCCCCCTGTAAATACTGACACACTCCCCGGGGACCCCCCTGTAAATACTGACACACTCCCCGGGGACCCCCTGTAGTTACTGACACACTCCCAGAGACTCCCTGTAAATACTGACACACTCCCCGGGGTCCCCCCTGTAAATATTGACACACTCCCCGGGGACCCACCTGTAAATACTGACACACTCCCCGGGGACCCACCTGTAAATACTGGCACACTCCCCAGGGACCCACCCTGTAAATACTGACACACTCCCGGGGACCCCCTGTAAATACTGACACACTCCCCGGGGGACCCCCTGTAAATACTGACACACTCCCCGGCGACCCCCCTGTAAATACTGACACACTCCCCGGGGACCCCCTGTAAATACTGACGCACTCCCCGGGGTCCCCCTGTAAATACTGACACACTCCCGGGGACCCCCTGTAAATGCTGACACACTCCCACCGGGGACCCCCTATAAATACTGACACACACCCCGGGGACCCCCTATAAATACTGACACAAACCCCGGGGACCCCCTGTAAATACTGACACACTCCCCGGGGACCCCCTATAAATACTGACACACACCCCGGGGACCCCCTGTAAATACTGACACACTCCCCCGGGGACCCCCTGTAAATACTGACATACTCCCCGGGGGACCCCCGTAAATACTGACACACTCCCCGGGGACCCCCTGTAAATACTGACACACTTCCCAGGGACCCCCCTGTAAATACTGACACACTTCCCAGGGACCCCCTGTAAATACTGACACACTCCCCGGGGACCCCCCTGTAAATACTGACACACTTCCCAGGGACCCCCTGTAAATACTGACACACTCCCCTGGGGACCCCCTGTAAATACTGACACACTCCCCGGGGACCCCCTGTAAATACTGACACTCACTCCGGGGACCCACCTGTAAATACTGACACACTCCCCGCGGACCCCCTGTAAATACTGACACACTCCCCGGGGACCCACCCTGTAAATACTGACACACTCCCCGGGGACCCACCTGTAAATACTGAAACACTCCCCGGGGACCCCCTGTAAATACTGTCACACTCCCCGGGGATCCCCCTGAAAATACTGACACACTCCCCGGGGACCCCCCTGTAAATACTGACACACTCCCCGGGGACCCCCTGTAAATACTGACACACTCCTCGGGGACCCCCTGTAAATACTGACACCCTCCCCGGGGACCCCCCTGTAAATACTGACACACTCCCCGGGGACCCCCTGTAAATACTGACACACTCCCCGGGGACCCCCCTGTAAATACTGACACGTTCCCCGGGACCCCCTGTAAACACTGACACACTCCCCGGGGTCCCCCCTGTAAATACTGACACACTCCCCGGGGACCCCCCTGTAAATACTGACACACTCCCCGGGGACCCAATGTAATTACTGACACACTCCCCAGGGACCCCCTGTAAATACTGACACACTCCCCGGGGACCCCCTGTAAATACTGACACACTCCCCAGGGACCCTCTGTAAATACTGACACACTCCCCAGGGACCCCCTGTAAATACTGACACACTCCCCGGGGACCCCCCTGTAAATACTGACACGTTCCCCGGGACCCCCTGTAAATACTGACACACTCCGCGGGGGACCCCCCTGTAAATACTGACACACTCCCCCGGGGACCCCCTGTAAATACTGACACACTCCCCGGGGACCCCCTGTAAATACTGACACACTCCCCGGGGACCCCCCTGTAAATACTGACACACTCCCCGGGGACCCCCTGTAATTACTGACACACTCCCCAGGGACCCCCTGTAAATACTGACACATTCCCCGGGGACCCCCTGTAAATACTGACACACTCCCCGGGGACCCCCCTGTAAATACTGACACGTTCCCCGGGACCCCCTGTAAATTCTGACACACTCCGCGGGGGACCCCCCTGTAAATACTGACACACTCCCCGGGGACACCCTGTAAATACTGACACACTCCCCGGGGAACCCCTGTAAATACTGACACACTCCCCCGGGGACCCCCTGTAAATACTGACACACTCCCCGGGGACCCCCTGTAAATACTGACACACTCCCCGGGGACCCCCTGTAAATACTGACACACTCCCCCGGGGACCCCCCTGTAAATACTGACACACTCCCCTGGGACTCCCTGTAAATACTGACACACTCTCCCGGGGACCCCCTGTAAATACTGACACACTCCCCGGGGACACCCTGTAAATACTGACACACTCCCCGGGGACCCCCTGTAAATACTGACACACTCCCCGGGGACACCCTGTAAATACTGACACACTCCCCGGGGACACCCTGTAAATACTGACACACTCCCCGGGGACCCTCTGTAAATACTGACACACGCCCCGTGGACCCCCTGTAAATACTGACACACTCCCTGGGGACCCCCTGTAAATACTGACACGCTCTCCGGGGACTCCCTGTAAAGGCTGACACACTCCCCCGGGACCCCCTGTAAATACTGACACACTCCCCGGGACCTCCTGTAAATACTGACACACTCCCCTGGGACTCCCTGTAAATACTGACACCCTCCCCCGGGGACCCCCTCTAAATACTGACACACTCCCCAGGGACTCCCTGTAAATACTGACACACTCCCCGGGGACCACCTGTAAATCCGGACACACTCCCCGGGGACCCCCTGTAAATACTGACACAGTCCCCCGGGGACCCCCCTGTAAATACTGACACACTCCCCCGGGGACCCCCTGTAAAAAATGACACACTCCTCGGGGACCCCCCCCTGTAAATACTGACACACTCCCCGGGGACCCCCTGTAAATACTGACACACTCCCCCGGGGACCCCCTGTAAATACTGACACTCTCCCTGGGAACCCCCTGTAAATATTGATATATTCCCTGGAGACCCCCTGTATGTGACTACTGACACACTCCCCCGGGACCCCCTTGTAAATACTGACACACTCCCCGGCGACCCCCCTGTAAATACTGACACACTCCCCGGGAACCCACTGTAAACACTGACACTCCCCAGGGACCCCCCTGTAAATACTGACACACTCCCCGGGGACCCCCTGTAAATACTGACACACTCCCTGGGGACCCCCTGTTAATACTGATACACTCCCCGGGGACCCCCTGTAAATACTGACACACTCTCCGGGGTCCCCCTGTAAATACTGACACACTCCCCCGGTGACCCCACTGTAAATACTGACACACTCCCCGGGGACCCCCTGTAAATACTGACACACTCCCCGAGAGAGCAAGTAGCGATCTGAAAAAGGAGTAGGACAGGCTGACAGCGTGAGAGCAGATGGGCCGAATGGCCTGATTTTTCGCTTTATAGATTCCCTGCTATTCTAGAAATGTTTGGCATTTACTCTGTTCGCCTGTAAGAGAGCTCATTCTCGTCAGGGGGTAATTGGATAGGCACATGAGGTGGTTCGTTTGGGTCTCTGTTCGATGGTTAACTCTGAAACAGGGTGGAGCTGCCGAGGGGGAGTGAGTTCAGGTATCTGCAGGTTAGAGACTTGTGCAAAAGGTCTGGAGGGGGGTTCCCTAGGTTGCCGGATACTCCCTGCTCGGGAGACTGCTGCTTCCGGATGTGGAAGGGGAGGGAAGGATTGGGGATATATACAAGTGGCTGGGGGAGCAGGGAGGCGAGCGGGTGGTGAAGGTCAAGGAGAAATGGGAAGCGGAGATGGGAGGGGGAGATCAATTGGAGAGTATGGAATGAGGCACTGCGTAGGGTAAACGGGACCTCTTCTTGTGCGAGGATGAGCCTGATACAGTTTAAGGTGCGTATGACTCGGGCGAGATGAGTGGGTTCTTTCAGGGGGTAGCAGATGAGTGTGAGAAGTGTGGGCGGGGGCCAGCGAATCATGCGCACATGTCTTGGGGTTGCGGAAAGTTGGGAACACTTTGGGCGGGAGTGTCCACAGTCTTCGCCAGGACAGTGGAGGAGGGAGGTGGACCCGGACCCTTTGGTGGCGATATTTGGGGTTTCCGAGAAGCCGGAGCTCATGGAGAGGAGGAAGGCCGATGTCTTGGCCTTCGCCTCTCTGATTGCACGGCGACGAATTTTACTGGAGTGGCGGTCGGCATCGCCACCGGGGGTAGCAGCATGGTTGGGTGACCTGTACGACTTCCTGCGGTTAGAGAAGATAAAGTATGAGTTAAGGGGCTCAGCAGGGGGTGTTTGAGAAAAGGTGGGGGATGTTTGTGACCGTGTTTGAGGAGCTGTTCGTCACAGGGGTGAAAAAGTTATACAGACTGTACAGTTGATTGTTGGGAAGTATGTTTCCCGGGGCGTTTATTTGCTGTAACTTATTTTGACACATGTTTGTAATAAAATAGTTTTTTTTTAAACTCTGAAACAATTAGCTCTGCTTCTCTCTACAGAGCTAGACACACCTCCAGAGGGTCTCTGACCTTCCCTGTTTTTAGTTGTGGTTCTCCATTGCCACCTTGTCAGGTTGGTGTGCAGTGGGATGGCGCTGCCTGCTGGTAGGAAAAGGAACTGCGATAGCAAAACATCCGCTGCAAGGGTTAACTTCCCTTTGATTCGTTTTTGGAAAATATTTTTATTCAAGGGCTTTTTCATTTGTACAAACAGAACCTGAAGACCAACCAAACAACTCAATAAACAACCAACACCCACTGCCCCCCGCCCCCCCCCCCCCCCCCGACGCCAGTCCCCCCCTCACATCTTGCCCTACACCCACATCTCAGCCCCCACCTCCTCCTCCCACTTACACTTAATGTCCCCTGCCGGTACAAATCTATGGTTATCGCCAATCGATGCCCACACCAAGGCATTCTCCAGCCCCAGGTGCTGCCACCATTGCCCCCACATCCGAAGGGCTGACACCACCATTCCTCCTCTCCCGCCCCCCCCACCCCCCCCCCCCCCCCCCCGCCCCGAGAAAGCTCTCCTAACCTGCGGGACCCTCTGACAGTGCGGCACTCCCTCAGCACTGACCCTCTGACAGTGCGGCACTCCCTCAGTACTGACCCTCTGACAGTGCGGCACTCCCTCAGTACTGACTCTCTGACAGTGCAGCACTCCCTCAGTACTGACCCTCTGACAGTGCGGCACTCCCTCAGTGCTGACCCTCTGACAGTGCGGCACTCCCTCAGCACTGACCCTCTGACAGTGCGGCACTCCCTCAGTACTGACCCTTTGACAGTGCATCACTCCCTCAGTACTGACTCTCCGACAGTGCAGCACTCCCTCAGTACTGACCCTCCGACAGTGCGGCACTCCCTCAGTACTGACCCTCCGACAGTGCGGCACTCCCTCAGTACTGACCCTCTGACAGTGCGGCACTCCCACAGTACTGACCCTCTGACAGTGCTGCACTCCCTCAGTACTGACCCTCTGACAGTACAGCACTCCCTCAGTACTGAACCTCTGACAGTGCGGCACTCCCTCAGTACTGAACCTCTGACAGTGCGGCACTCCCTCAGTACTGACCCTCTGACAGTGCGGCACTCCCTCAGTACTGACCCTCTGACAGTGCGGCACTCCCTCAGTACTGACCCTCTGACAGTGCGGCACCCCTCAGTACTGACCCTCCGACAGTGCAGCACTCCCTCAGTACTGACCCTCCGACAGTGCGGCACTCCCTCAGTACTGACCCTCCGACAGTGCGGCACTCCCTCAGTACTGACCCTCTGACAGTGCGGCACTCCCTCAGTACTGACCCTCTGACAGTGCAGCACTCCCTCAGTACTGACCCTCTGACAGTACAGCACTCCCTCAGTACTGAACCTCTGACAGTGCGGCACTCCCTCAGTACTGAACCTCTCACTTTGCGGCACTCCCTCAGTACTGACCCTCTGACAGTGCGGCACTCCCTCAGTACTGACCCTCTGACAGTGCGGCACTCCCTCAGTACTGACCCTCTGACAGTGCGGCACTCCCTCAGTACTGACCCTCTGACAGTGCGGCACTCCCTCAGTACTGGTCTGGGATTGTCCGCCGCGATTAAGGGACCAGGTTTATGGCGATGGATTTGTACCCATAACCTCTTGATATTAAGTTGTGGCAATTCCTGTTCAATTGGTCATTATCAGCCTTGTGGCGTTGTTTGACGAGGTGGGAAGCCATATTCCAGTCATGATCTCGCCCTCACCCAATGCCAACTTCGGCCCATGGGTGGCAAGCTCCCCCCACCCGTTTAACGAATCGAATCGATTTGATCATTTGGGTCTTGATTGGATAGATGTGGCCTCGCTTTAATGTGGCACAGTGCTGGCAGTGTCAGCCTTGAATTTGCGCTCAAGTCTCTGGCCTTGAACTCTTGACCTTCGGGCAGCGAGACGGGAGGCTTTGAGCCCGGCAGTAAGTACTTAAACCTCAGTGTGACTCATTGTTTGTAAAGCGCTCCGGGACGCCCAGGCAGATGTGATAAGGCATATGCAAACTTCCTGTGCAATTGGCAGCTATTCCAGCGGAAGTCCAGTCTCTCATTTTCCCCACAAGGAATCTCTCCTATTGTTCCAGCTCTGACGGTCTCCACAGCGTGACCGAGCGGGTTTCCAGACAGTTAGACCAAGCACGGGGCCTAGCTTTTCAGCCAAACTAAATTGTTTTATTGATTAGAATGGGCCAAGATTCCCCGGAATTGTAAAAGAATGGGAGGCAACCTGATCGAAGGGCATTAATGGATTTCCGGGCCTAGTCGGCGAAGGCCACATCCCTGGAATTAATACATTAAAAAAAATGTAAATTCTTCATGGGCTTGATACTGAAAGGCTGACTTTGACCTCCCTGACTAGATAGTCTGGAACATGGGGTCACAGTGTCAGGATAGGGGAGGAGTCTTGATTAGAGGGTATCGAAGATCCTGAGGGCTACGGTCAGGTTAAGTAGGGAAAAACTGTTCGCACTCAAGAAAACGGCAAAAATCCGAGGACACGGGTTGTTCAATTGATCGAAAATGGATAGATTTTGATGCGCTATTGGAAAATCAAGGGATTTGGGCAAGTGGA
Source organism: Scyliorhinus torazame (assembly GCF_047496885.1). Classification (NCBI taxonomy): domain Eukaryota; kingdom Metazoa; phylum Chordata; class Chondrichthyes; order Carcharhiniformes; family Scyliorhinidae; genus Scyliorhinus; species Scyliorhinus torazame. The sequence goes on from NC_092737.1 coordinate 10,367,585, forward strand.
GAACAGGTCATAGGTCAGCCATGATCGCAATGAATGGTGGGACAGGATTGAGGGTCCCAATAGCCTACTCCTGTTCCTGTGGTTCATGTTTCTGATTCAAAATCGCGAGGGGTTTTGATGGAGTGGATAGGGAAAAATAGTCACCAGCGGCTGGACGATTGGAAGCCAGAGAGACACGGATTGAAGGGAATTGGAAAAGGAAACCAGAGCGGGGAGAATATTTTAACGGCAGCAAGTTGCTATGATCCGCAAGGTTCTGCCACCAATCGCGACAGATGCAGATTCAATGGGAGCTTCCCAAAAGGAACTTGCAAAAGGAAAGACTTGCCGGGTGATGGAGAAATTGATGAGTGGGGTAAGTGGGAATAATAGCTTCTCCAGAAGGGCTGACAGAGGCCACAATGGGCCGAATGGACTCCCTCATCCGCTGTAGGATCGTACAACATTTAAATTTGTTCCAACCTGGTCCATACCTTCTCACGGGTTAATCTTGGAGGACATCGAGGAACAGTTTCAACATTTACGTGGAAAATGAGGGGGGAGTGAGGGGGGGGCCGGGGGGAGTTTACGAAGGAGTTCTTTCGTATCCATTAACACATTCAAAATCCTAATTCTAGTGCGCAAATCTGACCAACCTGTGGTTATAATGCAAAATGCTATGTAAACGCGTCACATGGGAACTGCACTGTTTGCCCAGGCGTGGCAATGTGGCGCCGCCATGGGAAGATGTAATTACAGCACCTGGGATCTTGCTAGATTTACCGTTGGCGTGTATATCAGGCGTTGAAACCTTGACAATTCCCTCCAGACACATGGGTCAATTTATATGCCAAGTGTATGAAGGTGAACCGCCAGCATGGGCGTGGGTAGTCGCCATTTTGAAACATCACTGGCATTTGGCGCAAGGAGTGGGAGTGTCTTTAACGCATTGACGGCCTGAATTACCTGCCTCATCCCTCGAGAAAATGAGGTTGACTGCGGTGAGGTTAATGTTCGTATAGCGTGTCACGGCTGAAATCTTCTACCTCAGATTGTACGCTGATTATATGCGAAAACGTTTGATTCGCTCATGGGAATTTGTCTTGTGTCAATGACATCTTCGTCTGCCTCTCCGTATCCCTGGCCTTCCATTCTGCGCACCCCCCTCCCTCCCCAGTATACAGTTAATCGCATTCCAATCTCTCTTCGGCTTTGAAGAAGGACCATACGGACTCGAAGCGTCAACAGATGCTGCCAGACCTGCTGAGTTTATCCAGCGTTTCCTGTTTGTATGACAAACTTTATTTTTCTCCCGTTGATTTTTAGTGTGGGCCTCTGACCTCCGCTCTCCACTTCTCTGACTTCTGCCCTCGACTTCTTTGAGCCCTGACCTCCACCCTCCGCCTCCCTCATTCCCAAAGTGCAGAGGGGTATTGAGGCCAAGGAACGGGTGGAGGAATCTATGATCAATGATCAGCGTTCCGAAGACTCACTCTGAACCCCCTCCATCCTCTGCTACCCCCTTCCTGGGAAGATTTATGGTTGAGGTCAGGATGTGTGGTGGATGGCCGCCATCCACCAATACGCACCCTCTCAGCAACCCCCCCCACCCCCACCCCCCCACCCCCAACCCTCCGTGGTGAATCTGACTGCCTTCCCAGCCTCCTTGTCCAACCTCCTGCATCAGCCGTGGCCATTTGGCCAAGGAAGTCATCACGGGGAGGGAAGATTTCGGCAAGAACACTTCCATTGACCTCTCTCGTTAGGGAGGGGCCCTTTAAATCAGTGTCCCTCACGCCCAAAAGGTCCTTTGCTTACACCGTGTGCATTCCCCTTGAAGCAACTTGGGCTTCTGATGGGAGGAAGGGGGCCTTTCACTGGGAAACACGAGAGTGGGAGCAGTCAGGGCCGTGTAGGGTTAAGAGGGTGTGGCATTGTTTTAGTAAATGTTCTGGTGAAGAGCAATTCCACGCGCAGAGCGAGAGAACTCAGTGTATGTAACAGTAGGTTCAGTGCATCAACTCACTGGTTCTTATTGCAGACTGCACCTGGGGACTGAGGGGGAGGGGGGGCGATGTCTGTGGAGCTGTTTAAGGGAGCTATGGGGTACAATTTTAGATCGGGGTTTATCGATGTGGGGGGGGGGGGGGGAGAAGTGACTGTGGGGGGTTAAAGCGCCCAATTCTTTAGTTCCCCAATTAAGGGGCAATTTAGTGTGGCCAATCCACCTACCCACGCAGACACGGGGAGAATGCGCAAACGCCACGCGGACGGTGACCCGGGGTGGGGATCAAACCCGGGTCCTCGGCGCTGTGAGGTAGCAGTGCTAACCACTGCGCCGCCCTGTATTTGGGTTCCACAAGCCTTTGGGACGACCTCCATTCAGAGCGGACTCTAATGCCTCTTCCTTCCCCCCCCCCCCCCCACCCCCACCCGACCCACTCCCCCCACCCCGCCTTCAAACGTGCAGAGACGCTTTTGAGCCAAATAACTGACTACGTGCAGTTACGTGTCGCGGAAACAAAAAGGCGTTATAGGGGCTGCCTCCGCTTCAGTGTGCTGACTGACTGATGTTCGTCGTGACTTCTAACCTCACTGGCTGCAAATAGTAACAGACTTGGAGTAATGCCAGAGAGAGAGAGAGAGAGAGAGAAGGCGAGCGAGAGAGGCAGACAACAGGTCGTAAGTAAGTCGAACGGCAAAGTGCTTTTGGTTTGCGGAGAACAGGTAAATCGACACCTTCAGTGCTTAAACTCGCCGGTTAAGTATCAGTAACGTTTGCGGGGAATATAATTGTGGGACGGGTTTTTCTGCTGGCTTCTCTCAGTCTGCTAAAGAGTTCGGGAAGAATAAAGCTTCTCTATCTGAAGGGAGAGCTGATTGTTAAAACTGTCTGAGTTTTTAAACCCTGGGGGTGTTTTTGTTTTTGGGGGGGGGGTCTTCTTTTACTCTTGGTGGAGCGGACGGCGGGCGGTGGGAGGGGGGTGGTGAGCGGGGTCAGGGATTAACTCAGGATCGCACACAGGGTTGCCCTTGGCTGTCTGCAAGGATAACTGGAGTGTGTGTGTGTGTGTAAGGGGGGGGGGGAGCGACTCCGACAGAATCTGCTCGCGATCTCGATCCAGCCTGTACAAGACAGCGGCCAGTGAAGCAAAGTCGCTCTGTGAGTTAGGACTAGTGGCCCACACGGTTTCAGAGACCAGGGAGCTGACTGGGGAGGGTTCCGTGCATTTACATGTTTTTTTTTTTGTCTCGTTTTTAAAAATTATGTCCATGGATCTAAAACCCGCCATCCTTTATCTCTCTTAATATTTACACTCCGGATGTAGGCGTTGTCGAAAGTCTTGGCATTTATTTCCCGTCCTTGACGGGAGTGGGCAGCCGGACCACTTCAGGGGGTAGGTGTTGTGATATGCATCACTGCATATACACAAGGGGTTAATGTAAATCCACCACAACTAAGTAACCACTAGAGGGAGCACAAGAGATGTCATGACATGCAGACACGCAACCAATGGGTCATCGGAACAGGACACAACCAATGGGTAATCAGGACACCCAGAGGTGGCATTACCACAAGGGGGCACTACACGCCCCATATAAAAAGGACAAGGCACACAGGCTCTGCCTCTTCCACCGGCAGAAACCTAGAGACTTGGACAGTGTTGATTATCAGCAACATCACACCCTAACACATGGTCGAGAGCAAGCTTGTATAGTTAGCAGAATAGACTGAGTTACTAGAGGCAGATTAGTAGAGTGTCGAACTCATTTAAGAGCATTGTTAATCGTTCAATAAATACGTTAAACTTATCTCCGAGCCTGGAGAACTTTCAGCAGAGCCTACATCAAGTGGCAGCTTATGTTACGAGCAATAACATAACACAACACTAGGCATAGGAGCGAGAGGGGGTGGAGACTCCCGGGGGGCAGTGGGGATGTGCTAAAATCCTCCCTAAAGTGGCCAGACGTCCCAGCCGACTTCTGGAGGGTGGCCCAGTGGTTAGCACTGCTGCCTCACAGCGTCAGGGGTCCCAGGTTCGATTCCCTGCTGGGTCACTGTCTGTGCAGAGTCTGCACGTTATCCCCCGTGGGTTTCCTCCGGGAGCTCCGGTTTCCTCCCACGGTCCAACAATGTGCAGGTTAGATGGATTGACCATGATCAATTGCCCCTTAGTGTCCCATGGGTTCGTTTCAGGGTTAGGGGGATAGGGCAGGGTAGACAGGGGAGTAGACCTGGGTAGGGTGCTCTTTCGGAGGGTCGGTGCAGATCCGATGGGCTCCTACTGCACTGTAGGGACTCTAGGATTGGCACCCTGCACGTCAACAGACTTTACCCAGGGCACTGGAGAGATCGCACGACTATCCAAACAAGGCCCATTTACCCGCAGGAGATCAAACACCGCCTGCCCCGCATGTGGCAGAGTCTGCGGACTGGACTCAGGACCCATCGAGTGGAAGAACGTCAACCTCAACCCCAAAGGGCTGCCGAAGAAGAAAGGGAGGCCATTCAGCCCCTTTAGTCTGTTCTGCGCCATTCGATGAGAGCATGGAGGATCTGCATCTGAACTCCACAACCCTCAATACCCAACAACCTATCAATCTCAGTTTTGAAATTTTCAGCCGAGCCGCCAACCTCAACTGCTTTTTGTGGGGAAGCGAGTCGGCGGCCATTTTGGTGAGGGACTGGATCACATGTAGGCCCAGACTGGAGAAGGAGGGAAGACTTCCTTCCCTGAAGGCTTATCGGCGAACCGTGTTGGGTTCTTAACCGACAAATACAACAGATTCATCAACAGTTTTCTACCTCCTGAACTGAATTTACTTCTCAAATGGCCAGGCTGGGAGTTGAACCTCATTCGGCGTCAGAAACATTTTACCGCCAATGAAGTACTCTGGTGAGGTGCAGTCACTGTTGTGATGTCGGAAACACGGCAGCCAATTCGCGCACAGCAGGATCCCACAAACAGCAATGGGATAATAGCCAAGTGACCTGTTTGTGCAGTTTTGATGGGGGGTGGGGGTGGGGGGGGTTCGGGGGGCTGATGGGTGGGGGGGGGGTAGATATTGGTCTCAGAACACCGGGGAGAACTCCACCCTGCTCTTCTTCAAAACGCTGGTCACTGCGGGTCTATTACGTCCAGGGTCTCGGCTTAACGTCACATCTGTGGACCAGGCGTAATGGCACCTGGGGAGGTCCCCCGGGACACTCAAATTCCCCCCCCAAAAAAAAACTGAGATTGATAGGTTGTTGGGTATTGAGGGTTACGGAGTTCGGATGCAGATCTTCCATGCTCTCATCGAATGGCGCAGAACAGCCTCAAGGGGCCGAATGGCCTCTCTTTCTTCTTCGGCAGCCCTTTGGGGTTGGGCATTAGGTACGGTGGTACCCTGGCACTCCCTCCGCCACCTCGATTCCTTGGCACTAGCAGCCTGGCACTGCCAGGGTGCCGGGCCAGCATTGCCAAGGTGCCCAGATGCCAGGTTGCCTGTGCCAGGGGTCGGGCCCAGGAGGACCTCGCTCATAAGAGGTGGGGTGAGAGGGCAGGCGGCGACCCCGGAAGAGGTAAGCTGGGTGAAGTGGGGGTGGGGCGTGGGTGTCCGGAGGCTGCGGTGGGGCCTCTGGGTTGAGGTTGACGTTCCTCCACTCAATGGGTCCCGAGTCCAGTCCGCAGACTCTGCCACATGCGGGGCAGACGGTGCTTGATCCCCTGCGGGTAAATGGGTTCTTGCTATAGAGGAAGAGCAGTGAAGATTTACCAGACTGATTCCTGGGATGGCAGGACTGATGTAGGAGGAGAGATTGAGTCGGTCCGGATTATATTCCGTGGAGTTCAGAAGAATGAGGTGGGAATCTCATAGAAACCTATAAAATTCTAACAGGACTGGACAGGGTCGATGCAGGAAGGATGTTCCCGATGGTGGGGAGTGTCCAGAACCAGGGGGTCACAGTCTGAGGATACGGGGGAGACCATTGAGGACAGAGATGAGGAGACATTTCTTCACCCAGAGAGCGGTCGGCCTGTGGAATTCGCTACCACAGGAAGTAGTTGAGGCCGAAACATTGTATGTTTTCAAGAAGCAGTTAGATATAGCAATAGGGGTGAAGGGGATCAAAGGATATGGGAGAAAGTGGGATTAGGGCAGTGAATTGGATGATCAGCAATGATCAAAATGAATGGCGGAGCAGGGATGTTATGTTATTCGGTAGGTCTTGTATAGTTTAATAGTAAATGCTTATTAACTACTTATAACTATGTCCATTCATAGGGTATGTCTCCATGCTTGCCTCTACGCAGGTCTCTGCCCAGTACAAGACTGCCCTCTAGATTCAGGTCATAGAATATCATAGAATTTACAGTGCAGAAGGAGGCCATTCAGCCCATCGAGTCTGCACCGGCTCTTGGAATGAGCACCCTACCCAAGGTCAACACCTCCACCCTATCCCCATAGCCCAGTAACCCCACTCAACACTAAGGGCAATTTTGGACACTAAGGGCAATTTAGCATGGCCAATCCACCTAACCTGCACATCTTTGGACTGTGGGAGGAAACCGGAGCACCCGGAGGAAACCCACGCACACACGGGGAGGATGTGCAGACTCCGCACAGACAGTGACCCAAGCCGGAATCGAACCTGGGACCCTGGAGCTGTGAAGCAATTGTGCTATCCACAATGCTACCGTGCTGCCCAAAAAGAACTGAGAAGAGATAAATAATGCGGCCTGTCGGTAAAACCAACCCAACAAGTTAAAGCGGCAATGTGATCCTTTATGTCAGGTGATCGCTTTACTGCGCCCAGTCCCACATAAACTCTTTCTACACCAGGCCCTTAGCCTACAGGGAAGGCGGAGGCTGTGGTTATATTACTGGACAGGTAATCCAGTGGTCGGGACTCATGATGCAGAGACAAGAGTTCAAATCCCCACCACAGCACTTGGGGCTTTTAAATTTAGCGAACGAATAGAGCTGGAATCTGGCAATTCAAGCGAGGCCCATTGTTAATTTGAAAACGGAGCGATGGATTTTTGTCAGCCGTCGGGGTTGCGTGGGAACAAAGACGAGTATGTGGAGCCACGCCACGGATCGGCCGCAATTGAATGGCTCGAGGGGCTGAATGGCCTCTTACGCCTCACACCGTGGGGGCTGACTCCACAAAATCTCTCTGGTACCCCAGGGCCGCCACCGTCATCGTATTCGAACGAGGGTGGACACCATTTCCTCGGATGGTGATGTCGAGCACGAGGGGACATAGCTTTAAATTGAGGGGAGATAGATAGAGGACAGATGTCATAGGTAGGTTCTTTACTTCCGTCCCGCCGTATCCCCATAACCCTCGATTCCCTCACTTGATTAAAAATCTGTCTCTCTCAGCCTAGAACACAGCTCGACAACTCTCTGTGGTAAAGAGTCACACAGGTTCTAAATTTCCTCTTTCTTTCTCGCTCATGTCTCCCCCCCCCCCCCCCCCCACACACACACACAAACCTTCCTGAAACCTCAGCTGCTGAGATTACTGCAATCTCTACGGGTGATTTTGGATGCCATTGCTTAGCAACCGATGAACAGGCCTCGGCCCAGGCCCAGGCCTGGGTCCCAGATGATGTAATGCTCAGGTTCCTTCCTCGCAAACATCATGCCAGATGGGATGCAGGTATATTAAACGCATTAAATTCTCTCGTTTTCAAATTGAAACTTTCCCACCCTTTCCATCCCTCCTCACCCTTTCCCGACCAATCACACCCGTCCTTTGGGAAGTAAAATAATCAGCGGGAACTTGCATTTTCCCCGCAACCTCAAGAAGCCCAAAAACGCTTTAAACCCCAATTAAATAAACATAGAACATTACAGCGCAGTACAGGCCCTTCGGCCCTCGATGTTGCGCCGACCTGTGAAACCACTCTAAAGCCCATCTTTAGAGTGGTTTCACAGGTCGGTGCAACATCGAGGGCCGAAGGGCCTGTACTGCGCTGTAATGTTCTATCTACACTGTCCCCTTATCGTCCATATGTCTATCCAATGACCATTTGAATGCCCTTAGTGTTGGCGAGTCCACTACTGTTGCAGGCAGGGCATTCCACGCCCTTACTACTCTCTGAGTAAAGAATCTACCTCTGACATCTGTCCTATATCTATCTCCCCTCAATTTAAAGCTATGTCCCCTCGTGCTAGCCATCACCATCCGAGGAAAAAGGCTCTCACTGTCCACCCTATCTAATCCTCTGATCATTTTGTATGCCTCTATTAAGTCACCTCTAAACCTTCTTCGCTCTATCGAAAACAGCCTCAAGTCCCTCAGCTTTTCCTCATAAGATCTTCCCTCCATACCAGGCAACATTCTGGTAAATCTCCTCTGCACCCTTTCCAATGCTTCCACATCCTTCCTATAATGCGGCGACCAGAATTGCACGTAAGACTCCAAATGCGGCCGCACCAGAGTTTTGTACAGCTGCAACATGACCTCATGGCTCCGAAACTCAATCCCTCTACCAATAAAAGCTAACACACCGTACGCCTTCTTAACAACCCTCTCAACCTGGGTGGCAACTTTCAGGGATCTATGTACATGGACACCGAGATCTCTCTGCTCATCCACACTGCCAAGAATCTTACCATTAGCCCAGTACTCTGTATTCCTGTTACTCCTTCCAAAATGAATCACCTCACACTTTTCTGCATTAAACTCCATTTGCCACCTCTCAGCCCAGCTCTGCAGCTTATCTATGTCCCTCTGTAACCTGCAACATCCTTCTGCACTGTCCACAACGCCACCGACTTTAGTGTCATCCGCAAATCCATAAAGACGGGAAACAAACATGCCGTGGACAAAGGCACAGCTGGGGTGAATTCAGGACTAAAGAGGTGGTGTTAATTGTCACGGTAAGATAGCAGAATGTGTTAGCGGGACAAGGCTGGAAGAAGTACTTTCTAAAATGTAGTCACTCTTGTATTGTAGGGAATGCTGCCCCGCCGTGTGCACAGCAAGCTCCCAGATGGAACGGTTGTATCTCTAAGCGTTCACAGTGAAATATTTATTTTTGGCCGGTCGATTACCAAGACGTGAGGATTCCTATCAGCCTGGTTTCAATCAGCTGCTCAGGATTCGCAAAGATAAGGGGGCGCCTCACATTTGATGACTGAAAACTGATCTGGAGTAGACTGGGACAACAACAACCTGCGTTGATATAGCCACCTTCAACCTACCGGGACGTCCCCAGCCCCCGGAGGTAATTTGACATTGAGGCGCATAAGGAGATGTTACGGCAGGCACTCGGTTAAAGATATCGGATTTGGGAAGGAGCTCAAGGAGAGAGAGGGAGGACGAGGGGTTTAGGGAGGACATTTCAGGGATTAGGCCTCAGGCAGCTGAAGGCACGGCCAATAGTGCAGCGTTGGAAAACAGAGGGGGGGGGGGGGGTTCTGAAGAGGCCGGTATTGGAGGAGGGAAGAAAACTCAAGAGGGCTGCAAGAGGAGACGGGGAGAGGGACGGGGGCACGGAGGGATTGTAGAGAAGAATGAGGATTGTAAAGTCGAGGTGGAAGAGGGCAGCTCGCACCGCATCGTTACTCCAGATCGTTTCAGCACCATTGGCGTGACTTTAATGCAAAGCCAACCCTTTGTGTCACCAGTGAGAGCCTTCTCACCCAGGACGTATTGGGTGCCGCCAATGATCACCTCTGAGTCGGTGGGTCATGGATTCAAGTCGCACTCCAGGCTGACACTCGCTGTGCAGTACCGAGAGAGCGCCGCACTGTCGGAAGTGCCGTTTCTCGGATGGGACATTGAACCGAGATTCCGTCTGCCCTCTTGGGTGGTGAGAAAGATGTGACAAAGGACAATGCAGCACAGGAACAGGCCCTTCGGCCCTCCAAGCCTGTACCGGCCATGATACCAACCTTTGCCAAAACACTCAGCATTTCCTTGTGCTGTATGCCTTTATACCCGTCCTATCCGTGTGTTTGTCAAGATGCCTTTTGAACGCCGTTAATATATCTGCTTCCCCCTGGCAACGCGTTCCAGGCACTCACCACCCTCTGCGTAAAAAACCTGCCTCGCACATCTCCTCTAAACTTTGACCCACAGACCTTAAACCTATGCCCCCTGGTGACTGACCCCTCCACCCTGAGAAAGAGTGCCTGCCCATCCACTCAATCCATGCCCCTCATAATCTTGCAGACCTCTATCAGGTCACCCCTCAACCTCCGTCTTTCTAATGAAAACAGTCCGAGTCTATTCAGCCTCTCCGCACAGCTAACACCCTCCAGACCAGGCAACATCCTGGTAAACCTCCTCTGCACCCTCTCCAAAGCCCCCACATCCTTCTGATAGTGTGGCGACCAGAATTGTGCTCAATATTCCAAGTGCGGCCTTACCAAGGTTCTATACAGCTGTAGCATGACTTGCCAGTTTCTATACTCGATGCCCCGTCCAATGAAGGCAAACATTCCATATGCTTTCTTGACTACCTTGTCCACTTGTGTTGCCACCTTCAAAGATCTGTGGGCCTGCACGTCCAGATCTCTCTGACTTTCTATATTCCTCAGAATTTACGGTGCATTTCCCCTCTATGTTAGACCTACCAAAATGCATTACCTCACATCTGTCCGGATTAAACTCCATTCGCCGTTTCTCTGCCCAAGTCGTCTACCTATTGTACAAACAACAGAGGTCCCAGCACCGATCCCTGTGGAACACCATTATTATTTCGAAGGACGCCCGGATGCCGGGGGAAGGGAGGGGGAGGGGGTGATCCTCCCTAATATGCTCGTGCAGGGAGGCAAATATTTATTCCTGACCAATATCATTGAGACAACTTTATCTGGTCTCGATCAATCTTCAGTTTGCGGGAGCTGGATGCACAATCATTGGCTGTTGTGTACAATGGATTCTGTCTATTATTACCCAGCTCTGGACTGATAAACAAAAGGGGGGAGGGGGGAGTTTAGACAGAGTCACACACACAATTACATCAGTACAAGGTGTAATAGCTCCTCGTTTAAAAGCAAGCCTTTGGGTGTTGTGGTTGATGTGTGGCTGACTCTGAGGACGGTCTTCAATTTGTGCTTGCCTCTTTCCATTGGCAGTGCGGTTGCCAGGGAAAGATTTAATTCCCTAAACACGGGGTGAGGAAAAAGTGAGTTAATTATTTAGAATTTAATTAGTGGGCGAGTTACTGTGGCTGCCACGGGATTAGAAAGAGCTGCGTTGGAAACGGAGTAAGTTCGACAACACCGTCTGCAAGCCTAACCACCACCGCCCAGGGTGGGTTTGCCAGGTATGTTTTCTGGAACTTAGCCGTTTTGATTCTCGCGTCGGGCAAGCCTTCGAGTGTGTGTGACGGAGTTGGGTGAGGAGTCAGTATTGCAGACATTGGGAATGAAGCAAGGCTGGGCTCTAAGAAGCGGAGAGATTAACTGGAACTAGGCAGGTCGGGTAGGATTCAAGATCATATGTCCTAGAGTTTGCAGGACAGAAACAAGCCCTTTGTCCCGACTGGAATGTGCTGGCATCTATGCCCCACATGCGCCTCCTCCTTCACCCCCTCCCCCTTCATAGAACCCCATCAGCGTTATAAACTCCCCACCATGGGACCCTCCAAGCCTGCGCCGACCATGCTGCCCGTCTAAACTAAAATCTTCTACACTTCCTGGGTCCGTATCCCTCTATTCCCATCCTATTCATGTATTTGTCAAGATGCCCCTTAAACGTCACGATCATCCCTGCTTCCACCACCTCCTCCGGCAGCGAGTTCCAGGCACCCACTACCCTCTGCGTAAAAAACTTGCCTCGTACATCTACTCTAAACCTTGCCCCTCTCACCTTAAACCTATGCCCCCTAGTAATTGACCCCTCTACCCTGGGAAAAAGTCTTTGACTACCCACTCTGTCTATGCCCCTCATAATTTTGTAGACCTCTATCAGGTCGGCCCTCAACCTCCGTCATTCCAGTGAGAACAAACCGAGTTTATTCAACTGCTCCTCATAGCTAATGCCCTCCATACCAGGCAACATCCTGGTAAATATCTTCTGCCCCCTCTCTAAAGCCTCCACATCCTTCTGGTAGTGTGGCGACCAGAATTGAACACTATACTCCATGTGTGGCCTAACTAAGGTTCTATACAGCTGCAACATGACTTGCCAATTTTTATATTCAGTGCCCCGGTCAATGAAGGCAAGCATGCCGTATGCCTTCTTGACTACCTTCTCCACCTGTGTTGCCCCTTTCAGTGACCTGTGGACCTGTACACCTAGATCTCTCCGACAGTCAATACTCTTGAGGGTTCTACCATTCACTGTATATTCCCTACCTGCATTAAACATTCCAAAATGCATTACCTCACATTTGTCCGGATTAAACTCCATCTGCCATCTCTCCGCCCAAGTCTCTAAATGATCTAAATCCTGCTGTATCCTCTGACAGTCCTCATCGCTATCCGCAATTCCACCAACCTTTGTGTCGTCCGCAAACTTACTAATCAGACCAGTTACATTTTCCTCCAAACATTTATATATACTACGAACAGCAAAGGTCCCAGCACTGATCCCTGTGGAACACCAGTAGTCACAGCCCTCCAATCAGACACACACCCTTCCACTGCTACTCTCTGCCTTCTATGACCGAGCCAGCTCTGTACTGTCCTTGGGACTGGCTGCGGGGCCGAGGCCCGCACCCTCAGGAGTGGGTGTATGGGATCCCTAAAGAGAGGGAAGAGGGTGGGGGAGGGCAGGTTCTCCCTGGGGATCCTGGGCAACTATCTATCCTTCAACCAACGTGATTAACAAAATAAAAACATCAATAGTAGGTCGCTGCTCGTGGGATCTTGCTGTGCGTGGATGCAACCAGCAACACCTGACTGCACTTCAAAAATGACAGCAAAGTTGCGAGGGGTCACCCTGCGGCCGTGAACGGTATTGCAGGAATACAAGTTGACCCACGTTGTTTCCTGCTCTTGGGGAGGGACTGGTATTGTCACTGGACTGGTAATCCAAAAGCCCAGGGTGCTGCTCTTGGAGAATAGGGTTCGAATCCCCACCAAGGCAGACCGTGAGGGTTGAATTCAATATATTTTTAAAATCGGGAATTAAAAGTCCAATGGTGACCATGAAACGATTGTGGTAAAATCCACCTGGGTTCGGGAAGGAAATCTGCCGTCCTTACCCGGTCTGGCCTACATGTGACTCCAGGCCCCACACAGCAATGTGGTTGCCCCTTAGCTGCCCTCCGACATGCCTGAGCGAGACACTCAGAGCAATTAGGGATGGGCAACAAATGTTGGCCCCCCCACCCCCCAGCAGCGCCCACGATGCTGGGGAAGACGAGAACAAACTCAACAAAGTCTCTTTTCTCTTCTCACAATCCAGGTCTAACCGACCCGTCTCAAGAGGGGTTCGAAGAGGGCCACGGGGCGTTTGACGTCATGTCGCTCAACAATTTCCAGTTCATCCACAGTATCAAAAACTCGCCGGCCGTTTTCCGTCGGAGGTTTAAGAAGGACAAGACCAAGAATCTGTCCCATGGCGACCCGCTCTTCAAGGTGCACTACATGGGGATGGAGAAGATCTACTCGCTGCAGGTTGAGCAGACCAGGGAGGTGGTCAACCGTCTGGTGGGCAAGGAGTCCTGCAAGGCCAGTAAGGACCACGCCCTGGTGGTGCGGCCGCGCTATCTGGAAGTGAAGGAGATCTCGAGCGGCCGGCAGATCACCAAGACTTACCTCCATGACATCGCCTACTGCACGGCCGATAGGGGCCACACCAACATCTTCCTCTACATCTGCAAGAGCAAAGGGCAGCTCCAGTGCCGCGTCTTCCTGTGCAACAAGGCGGAGAAGGCCAAGGCCATCACGGTTTGCTTGGCAAAGTCCTTCGAGACGGCGTTCAGTCAATGGCACGAGACGTACAGCCGGCAAACATTGCCGCTTCCCTCTTCAGCCACTGGTCGCGGTTCTGAGGAAGCGGATAAACCTCACAGCCATGCAGATGGAGGTGAGCAGCGCCCCCGGAGCGGGAGAGTTTCCTGGGACCGTACGGCCCAGGTCTTGCGCGTCCCCCATCCACCCCCAGCCAGTCCACTCAGGCACCTCCCAAAGCTTTCCCATCAGCGACCTCCCCACCTCAGCGGCAGCCGACACATAGGGAACGCCACCTGCTCCAAGTTCCCCATCCAAGTCACACACACTTCACCGTCGCTGGGTCAGAATCCCCCCCCCCCCCCCCCCCCCCCCACCACCCCCACCGACAACACCTTCACCGATCAGGACTGCAGCTGTTCAAAATGGCGGCTCACCATTGATCCGAACTACCTCCTGTCATTTTAAACACCTCAACTGCATCACCCCTCAACCTTTCAACCTCAACGGCCCACAAGCCAAGTTTGTGCGGGGCTGACCCTATCAGTTAACCCTCGCAGCCATGGTAACAATCTGGCAAAGGCCCTCTCTGGCCCTTGGCCAACGGCTACCCCCCCCCCCCCCCCTTGGCCAACGACACCAAACCGTCGTCCAGCTGTCATCACGGTGCTGTTTGCGGGATCTTGCTGTGCGCGCGCTGGTTGCAGGGTTTCCTACGGTACAACAGCGGCCAGGCTTCGATTGGCTGGTGCGTCCCGGCATTGTGAAAGGCGTGGCAGAAACGCGCACCCTCCTTTCCATTGAAGGACGTTCCCTTACCTACACCAGGTGCTTTTCAGATCAGTTCTTGGTATGAAATTTAGAGACGCTCCCTTATCTACAGGCACCAACAGGTTAAATTGGTTCCAGCCATGCGGATAAGAATTGGTCATGACCTCAAAAATCAACCTAAATGAGGATATCACAGAAAAGAGATGTTGGGAGATGGAAATGCCCCCACATCACTGAGAAAGGAGAGATTAAAATGTAAATGATTCCCTCAACACTTAAACTTTAATGTTTAATGGCAGAGCTCGTTAAAAGGAAAAACGATTAAATCACCTTTCAAGCTCTGAATAGAATTGTTTAATCCCTTTTTAAAGGGCGCTTTTCCTGCCAGATTTTTACACAAAGGAATATTTTCTGAAAAGATAAATACTGCAAAAGCTGAGAGAGAACGAGAAAATCTCAGCTGGTCTGGCAGCATCCATCTGTCCATAGGAGGAAGAAAGAGTTAACATTCAGGGTTGAGAATGACTCTTCCTTGCAGCTGCGAGAGATCTGGAAAGATGCTGCACGCCCTCAGTACTGACCCTCTGACAGTGCGGCACTCCCTCAGTACTGACCCTCTGACAGTGCGGCACGCCCTCAGGACTGACCCTCTGACAGTGCGGCACGCCCTCAGTACTGACCCTCCGACAGTGTGGCACTCCCTCAGTACTGACCCTCTGACAGTGCGGCACTCCCTCAGTACTGACCCTCTGACAGTGCGGCACTCCCTCAGTACTGACCCTCTGACAGTGCGGCACTCTCTCAGTACTGACCCTCTGACAGTGCGGCACTCCCTCAGTACTGACCCTCTGACAGTGCGGCACTCTCTCAGTACTGACCCTCAGACAGTGCGGCACTCCCTCAGGACTGACTCTCTGACAGAGCGGCACTCCCTCGGTACTGACCCTCTGACAGTGCGGCACTCCCTCAGTACTGACCCGCTGACAGTGCGGCACTCCCTCAGTACTGACCCTCTGACAGTGCGGCACTCCCTCAGTACTGACCCTCTGACAGTGCGGCACTCCCTCAGTACTGACCCTCTGACAGTGCGGCACTCCCTCAGTACTGACCCTCTGACAGTGCGGCACTCTCTCAGTACTGACCCTCTGACAGTGCGGCACTCCCTCAGTACTGACCCTCTGACAGTGCGGCACTCTCTCAGTACTGACCCTCAGACAGTGCGGCACTCCCTCAGTACTGACTCTCTGACAGAGCGGCACTCCCTCAGTACTGACCCTCTGACAGTGCGGCACTCCCTCAGTACTGACCCTCTGACAGTGCGGCACTCTCTCAGTACTGACTCTCTGACAGTGCGGCACTCACTCAGTACTGACCCTCTGACAGTGCGGCACTCCCTCAGTACTGACCCTCTGACAGTGCGGCACTCCCTCAGTACTGACCCTCTGACAGTGCGGCACTCCCTCAGTACTGACCCTCTGACAGTGTGGCGCTCCCTCAGTACTGACCCTCTGACAGTGCGGCACTCCCTCAGTACTGACCCTCTGACAGTGCAGCGCGCCCTCAGCACTGACCCTCTGACACTGTGGCACTCCCTCAGTACTGACCCTCTGACAGTGCAGCACTCCCTCAGGACTGACCCTCCGACAGTGCAGCACTCCCTCAGTACTGACCCTCTGACAGTGCAGCACTCCCTCAGGACTGACCCTCTGACAGTGCAGCACTCCCTCAGGACTGACCCTCTGACAGTGCAGCACTCCCTCAGTACTGACCCTCTGACAGTGCTGCACTCCCTCAGTACTGACCCTCTGACAGTGCGGCACGCCCTCAGTACTGACCCTCTGACAGTGCGGCACTCCCTCAGTACTGACCCTCTGACAGTGCGGCACGCCCTCAGTACTGACCCTCTGACAGTGCGGCACTCCCTCAGTACTGACCCTGTGACCGTGCGGCACTCCCTCAGTACTGACCCTCTGACAGTTCGTCACTCCCTCAGTACTGACCCTGTGACCGTGCGGCACTCCCTCAGTACTGACCCTCTGACAGTGCGGCACTCCATCAGTACTGACCCTCTGACAGTGCGGCACTCCCTCAGTACTGACCCTCTGACAGTGCGGCACTCCCTCAGTACTGACCCTCTGACAGTGCGGCACTCTCTCAGTACTGACCCTCTGACAGTGCGGCACTCCCTCAGTACTGACCCTCTGACAGTGCGGCACTCTCTCAGTACTGACCCTCAGACAGTGCGGCACTCCCTCAGTACTGACTCTCTGACAGAGCGGCACTCCCTCAGTACTGACCCTCTGACAGTGCGGCACTCCCTCAGTACTGACCCTCTGACAGTGCGGCACTCTCTCAGTACTGACTCTCTGACAGTGCGGCACTCCCTCAGTACTGACCCTCTGACAGTGCGGCACTCCCTCAGTACTGACCCTCTGACAGTGCGGCACTCCCTCAGTACTGACCCTCTGACAGTGCGGCACTCCCTCAGTACTGACCCTCTGACAGTGTGGCGCTCCCTCAGTACTGACCCTCTGACAGTGCGGCACTCCCTCAGTACTGACCCTCTGACAGTGCAGCGCGCCCTCAGCACTGACCCTCTGACACTGTGGCACTCCCTCAGTACTGACCCTCTGACAGTGCAGCACTCCCTCAGGACTGACCCTCCGACAGTGCAGCACTCCCTCAGTACTGACCCTCTGACAGTGCAGCACTCCCTCAGGACTGACCCTCTGACAGTGCAGCACTCCCTCAGGACTGACCCTCTGACAGTGCAGCACTCCCTCAGTACTGACCCTCTGACAGTGCTGCACTCCCTCAGTACTGACCCTCTGACAGTGCGGCACGCCCTCAGTACTGACCCTCTGACAGTGCGGCACTCCCTCAGTACTGACCCTCTGACAGTGCGGCACGCCCTCAGTACTGACCCTCTGACAGTGCGGCACTCCCTCAGTACTGACCCTCTGACAGTGCGGCACTCCCTCAGTACTGACCCTCTGACAGTGCGGCACTCCCTCAGTACTGACCCTCTGACAGTGCGGCACTCCCTCAGTACTGACCCTCTGACAGTGTGGCACTCTCTCAGTACTGACCATCAGACAGTGTGGCGCTCCCTCAGTACTGACTCTCTGACAGTGCGGCACTCCCTCAGTACTGACCCTCTGACAGTGCGGCACTCCCTCAGTACTGACCCTCTGACAGTGCAGCGCGCCCTCAGCACTGACCCTCTGACACTGTGGCACTCCCTCAGTACTGACCCTCTGACAGTGCGGCACTCCCTCAGTACTGACCCTCTGACAGTGCGGCGCTCCCTCAGTACTGACCCTCTGACAGTGCGGCACTCCCTCAGTACTGACCCTCTGACAGTGCGGCGCTCCCTCAGTACTGACCCTCTGACAGTGCAGCACTCCCTCAGTGCTGCCCCTCTGACAGTGCGGCACTCCCTCAGTACTGCCCCTCTGACAGTGTAACTCTCCTTCAGTACTGACCCTCTGACAGTGCAGCGCTCCCTCAGCACTGACCCTCTGACACTGCGGCACTCCCTTAGTACTGACCCTCTGGTAGTGCGGCACTCCCTCAGTACTGACCCTCTGACAGTGCGGCACTCCCTCAGTACTGACCCTCTGACAGTGCGGCACATCCTCAGTACTGACCCTCTGACAGTGCGGCGCTCCCTCAGTACTGACCCTCTGACAGTGCGGCACTCCCTCAGTACTGACCCTCTGACAGTGCAGCACTCCCTCAGTACTGACCCTCTGACAGAGCGGCACTCCCTCAGTACTGACCCTCTGACAGTGCGGCGCTCCCTCAGTACTGACCCTCTGACAGTGCGGGACTCCCTCAGTACTGACCCTTTAACAGAGCGGCACTCCCTCAGTCCTGTACCTCTGACAGTGCGGCGCTCCCCCAGTACAGACCCTCTGACAGAGCGGCACTCCCTCAGTACTGACCCTCTGACAGTACGGCGCTCCCTCAGTACTGACCCTCTGACAGTGCTTCACTCCCTCAGTACTGACCCTCTGACAGTGTGGCACGCCCTCAGTTCTGACCCTCTGACAGTACGGCACTCCCTCAGTACTGACCCTCTGACAGTGCGGCACTCCCTCAGTACTGACCCTCTGACAGTGCGGCACTCTCTCAGTACTGACCCTCTGACAGTGCGGCACTCTCTCAGTACTGACCCTCTGACAGTGCTGCACTCCCTCAGTACTGACCCTATGACAGTGCTGCACGCCCTCAGTTCTGACCCTCTGACAGTACGGCACTCCCTCAGTACTGACCCTCTGACAGTGCGGCACTCCCTCAGTACTGACCCTCTGACAGTGCAGCACTCCCTCAGTACTGACCCTCTGACAGTGCGGCACTCCCTCAGTACTGACTCTCTGACAGTGCGGCACTCCCTCAGTACTGACTCTCTGACAGTGCGGCACTCACTCAGTACTGACCCTCTGACAGTGCGGCACTCCCTCAGTACTGACGCTCTGACAGTGCGGCACTCCCTCAGTACTGACCCTATGACTGTGCAGCACTCCCTCAGTACTGACCCTCTGACAGTGCGGCACTCCCTCAATACTGACCCTCTGACAATGCAGCACGCCCTCAGTACTGACCCTCTGACAGTGCGGCACTCCCTCAGTACTGACCGTCTGACAGTGTGGCACTCCCTCAGTACTGACCCTCTGACAGTGCAGCACTCCCTCAGTACTGACCCTCTGACAGTGCGGCACTCCCTCAGTACTGACCCACTGACAGTGGGGCACTCCCTCAGCACTGACCCTCTGACAGTGCGGCACTCCCTCAGTACTGATCCTCTGACTGTGCAGCACGCCCTCAGTACTGACCCTCTGACAGTGCGGTACTCCCTCAGTACTGACCCTCTGACAGTGCAGCACGCCCTCAGTACTGACCATCTGACAGTGCGGCACACCCACAGTACTGACCCTCTGACAGTGCGGCACTCCGTCAGTACTGACCCTCTGACAGTGCAGCACTCCCTCAGTACTGACCCTCTGAGAGTGCGGCACTCCCTCAGTACTGACCCTCTGACAGTGCAGCACGCCCTCAGTACTGACCATCTGACAGTGCAGCACTCCCTCAGTACTGCCCCTCTGACAGTGCGGCACTCCGTCAGTACTGACCCTCTGACAGTGCAGCACTCCCTCAGTACTGACCCTCTGAGAGTGCGGCACTCCCTCAGTACTGACCCTCTGACAGTGCAGCACGCCCTCAGTACTGACCATCTGACAGTGCAGCACTCCCTCAGTACTGCCCCTCTGACAGTGCAGCGCTCCCTCATTGCTGACCCTCTGACAGTGCAGCACTCCCTCAGTGCTGACCCTGACAGTGCAGCACTCCCTCAGTACTGACCCTGTGACAGTGCGACACTCCCTCAGTACTGACCCTCTGACAGTGCGGCACTCCCTCAGTACTGACCCTCTGACAGTGCGGCACTCCCTCAGTACTGACCCTCTGACAGTGCGGCACTCCCTCAGTCCTGACCCTCTGACAGTGCGGCACTCCCTCAGTACTGACCCTCTGACAGTGCGGCACTCCCTCAGTACTGACCCTCTGACAGTGCGGTACTCCCTCAGTACTGACCCTCTGACAATGCGGCACTCCCTCAGTACTGATCCTCTGACAGTGCGGCACACCCACAGTACTGACCCTCTGACAGTGCGGCACTCCGTCAGTACTGACCCTCTGACAGTGCAGCACTCCCTCAGTACTGACCCTCTGAGAGTGCGGCACTCCCTCAGTACTGACCCTCTGACAGTGCAGCACGCCCTCAGTACTGACCATCTGACAGTGCAGCACTCCCTCAGTACTGACCCTCTGACATGGCGGCGCTCCCTCAGTACTGACCCTCTGACTGTGCAGCACTCCCTCAGTACTGACCCTCTGACAGTGCGGCACTCCCTCAGTACTGCCCCGCTGACAGTGCAGCACTCCCTCAGTACTGACCCTGTGACAGTGCGGCACTCCCTCAGTACTGACCCTCTGACAGTGCGGCACTCCCTCAGTACTGACCCTCTGACAGTGCGGCACTCCCTCAGTACTGACCCTCTGACAGTGCAGCACTCCCTCAGCACTGACCATCTGACAGTGCAGCACTCCCTCAGTACTGACCCTCTGACATGGCGGCACTCCCTCAGTACTGACCCTCTGACAGTGCGGCACTCCCTCAGTACTGACCCTCTGACTGTGCAGCACTCCCTCAGTACTGACCCTCTGACAGTGCGGCACTCCCTCAGTACTGCCCCTCTGACAGTGCAGCGCTTCCTCAGTGCTGACCCTCTGACAGTGCTGCACTCCCTCAGTACTGACCCTGTGACAGTGCGGCACTCCCTCAGTACTGACCCTCTGACAGTGCGGCAATCCCTCAGTACTCACCCTCTGACAGTGCGGCACTCCCTCAGTACTGACCCTCTGACAGTGCGGCACTCCCTCAGTACTGACCGTCTGACAGTGTGGCACTCCCTCAGTACTGACCCTCTGACAGTGCAGCACTCCCTCAGTACTGACCCTCTGACAGTGCGGCACTCCCTCAGTACTGACCCACTGACAGTGGGGCACTCCCTCAGCACTGACCCTCTGACAGTGCAGCACTCCCTCAGCACTGACCCTCTGACAGTGCGGTACTCCCTCAGTACTGACCCTCTGACAATGCGGCACTCCCTCAGTACTGATCCTCTGACAGTGCGGCACACCCACAGTACTGACCCTCTGACAGTGCGGCACTCCGTCAGTACTGACCCTCTGACAATGCGGCACTCCCTCAGTACTGATCCTCTGACAGTGCGGCACACCCACAGTACTGACCCTCTGACAGTGCGGCACTCCGTCAGTACTGACCCTCTGACAGTGCAGCACTCCCTCAGTACTGACCCTCTGAGAGTGCGGCACTCCCTCAGTACTGACCCTCTGACAGTGCAGCACGTTCTCAGTACTGACCATCTGACAGTGCAGCACTCCCTCAGTACTGACCCTCTGACATGGCGGCGCTCCCTCAGTACTGACCCTCTGACAGTGCAGCACGCCCTCAGTACTGACCATCTGACAGTGCAGCACTCCCTCAGTACTGACCCTCTGACTGTGCGGCACTCCCTCAGTACTGCCCCTCTGACAGTGCAGCGCTCCCTCAGTGCTGACCCTCTGACAGTGCAGCACTCCCTCAGTGCTGACCCTGACAGTGCAGCACTCCCTCAGTACTGACCCTGTGACAGTGCGGCACTCCCTCAGTACTGACCCTCTGACAGTGCGGCACTCCCTCAGTGCTGACCCTCTGACAGTGCGGCACTCCCTCAGTACTGACCCTCTGACAGTGCGGTACTCCCTCAGTCCTGACCCTCTGACAGTGCGGCACTCGCTCAGTACTGACCCTCTGACAGTGCGGCACTCCCTCAGTACTGACCCTCTGACAGTGCGGCACTCCCTCAGTACTGACCCTCTGACAGTGCGGCACTCCCTCAGTACTGACCCTCTGTCAGTGCGGCACTCCCTCAGTACTGACCCTCTGACAGTGCGGCACTCCCTCAGTACTGACCCTCTGACAGTGCGGTACTCCCTCAGTACTGACCCTCTGACAATGCGGCACTCCCTCAGTACTGATCCTCTGACAGTGCGGCACACCCACAGTACTGACCCTCTGACAGTGCGGCACTCCGTCAGTACTGACCCTCTAACAGTGCAGCACTCCCTCAGTACTGACCCTCTGAGAGTGCGGCACTCCCTCAGTACTGACCCTCTGACAGTGCACCACGCCCTCAGTACTGACCATCTGACAGTGCAGCACTCCCTCAGTACTGACCCTCTGACATGGCGGCGCTCCCTCAGTACTGACCCTCTGACTGTGCAGCACTCCCTCAGTACTGACCCTCTGACAGTGCGGCACTCCCTCAGTACTGCCCCTCTGACAGTGCAGCGCTCCCTCAGTGCTGACCCTCTGACAGTGCAGCACTCCCTCAGTACTGACCCTCTGACAGTGCGGCCCTCCCTCAGTACTGACCCTCTGACAGTGCGGCACTCCCTCAGTACTGACCCTCTGACAGTGCGGCACTCCCTCAGTACTGACCCTCTGACCGTGCAGCACTCCCTCAGCACTGACCATCTGACAGTGCAGCACTCCCTCAGTACTGACCCTCTGACATGCCGGCGCTCCCTCACTACTGACCCTCTGACTGTGCAGCACTCCCTCAGTACTGACCCTCTGACAGTGCGGCACTCCCTCAGTACTGCCCCTCTGACTGTGCAGCACTCCCTCAGTACTGACCCTCTGACAGTGCGGCACTCCCTCAGTACTGCCCCGCTGACAGTGCAGCACTCCCTCAGTACTGACCCTGTGACAGTGCGGCACTCCCTCAGTACTGACCCTCTGACAGTGCGGCACTCCCTCAGTACTGACCCTCTGACAGTGCGGCACTCCCTCAGTACTGACCCTCTGACAGTGCAGCACTCCCTCAGCACTGACCATCTGACAGTGCAGCACTCCCTCAGTACTGACCCTCTGACATGGCGGCACTCCCTCAGTACTGACCCTCTGACAGTGCGGCACTCCCTCAGTACTGACCCTCTGACTGTGCAGCACTCCCTCAGTACTGACCCTCTGACAGTGCGGCACTCCCTCAGTACTGCCCCTCTGACAGTGCAGCGCTTCCTCAGTGCTGACCCTCTGACAGTGCTGCACTCCCTCAGTACTGACCCTGTGACAGTGCGGCACTCCCTCAGTACTGACCCTCTGACAGTGCGGCAATCCCTCAGTACTCACCCTCTGACAGTGCGGCACTCCCTCAGTACTGACCCTCTGACAGTGCGGCACTCCCTCAGTACTGACCGTCTGACAGTGTGGCACTCCCTCAGTACTGACCCTCTGACAGTGCAGCACTCCCTCAGTACTGACCCTCTGACAGTGCGGCACTCCCTCAGTACTGACCCACTGACAGTGGGGCACTCCCTCAGCACTGACCCTCTGACAGTGCAGCACTCCCTCAGCACTGACCCTCTGACAGTGCGGTACTCCCTCAGTACTGACCCTCTGACAATGCGGCACTCCCTCAGTACTGATCCTCTGACAGTGCGGCACACCCACAGTACTGACCCTCTGACAGTGCGGCACTCCGTCAGTACTGACCCTCTGACAATGCGGCACTCCCTCAGTACTGATCCTCTGACAGTGCGGCACACCCACAGTACTGACCCTCTGACAGTGCGGCACTCCGTCAGTACTGACCCTCTGACAGTGCAGCACTCCCTCAGTACTGACCCTCTGAGAGTGCGGCACTCCCTCAGTACTGACCCTCTGACAGTGCAGCACGTTCTCAGTACTGACCATCTGACAGTGCAGCACTCCCTCAGTACTGACCCTCTGACATGGCGGCGCTCCCTCAGTACTGACCCTCTGACAGTGCAGCACGCCCTCAGTACTGACCATCTGACAGTGCAGCACTCCCTCAGTACTGACCCTCTGACTGTGCGGCACTCCCTCAGTACTGCCCCTCTGACAGTGCAGCGCTCCCTCAGTGCTGACCCTCTGACAGTGCAGCACTCCCTCAGTGCTGACCCTGACAGTGCAGCACTCCCTCAGTACTGACCCTGTGACAGTGCGGCACTCCCTCAGTACTGACCCTCTGACAGTGCGGCACTCCCTCAGTGCTGACCCTCTGACAGTGCGGCACTCCCTCAGTACTGACCCTCTGACAGTGCGGTACTCCCTCAGTCCTGACCCTCTGACAGTGCGGCACTCGCTCAGTACTGACCCTCTGACAGTGCGGCACTCCCTCAGTACTGACCCTCTGACAGTGCGGCACTCCCTCAGTACTGACCCTCTGACAGTGCGGCACTCCCTCAGTACTGACCCTCTGTCAGTGCGGCACTCCCTCAGTACTGACCCTCTGACAGTGCGGCACTCCCTCAGTACTGACCCTCTGACAGTGCGGTACTCCCTCAGTACTGACCCTCTGACAATGCGGCACTCCCTCAGTACTGATCCTCTGACAGTGCGGCACACCCACAGTACTGACCCTCTGACAGTGCGGCACTCCGTCAGTACTGACCCTCTAACAGTGCAGCACTCCCTCAGTACTGACCCTCTGAGAGTGCGGCACTCCCTCAGTACTGACCCTCTGACAGTGCACCACGCCCTCAGTACTGACCATCTGACAGTGCAGCACTCCCTCAGTACTGACCCTCTGACATGGCGGCGCTCCCTCAGTACTGACCCTCTGACTGTGCAGCACTCCCTCAGTACTGACCCTCTGACAGTGCGGCACTCCCTCAGTACTGCCCCTCTGACAGTGCAGCGCTCCCTCAGTGCTGACCCTCTGACAGTGCAGCACTCCCTCAGTACTGACCCTCTGACAGTGCGGCCCTCCCTCAGTACTGACCCTCTGACAGTGCGGCACTCCCTCAGTACTGACCCTCTGACAGTGCGGCACTCCCTCAGTACTGACCCTCTGACCGTGCAGCACTCCCTCAGCACTGACCATCTGACAGTGCAGCACTCCCTCAGTACTGACCCTCTGACATGCCGGCGCTCCCTCACTACTGACCCTCTGACTGTGCAGCACTCCCTCAGTACTGACCCTCTGACAGTGCGGCACTCCCTCAGTACTGCCCCTCTGACAGTGCAGCGCTCCCTCAGTGCTGACCCTCTGACAGTGCTGCACTCCCTCAGCACTGACCCTCTGACAGTGCGGCACTCACTCAGTACTGACCCTCTGACAGTGCGGCACTCCCTCAGTCCTGATCCTCTGACAGTGCGGCACTCCCTCAGTACTGACCCTCTGACAGTGCGGCACTCCCTCAGTACTGACCCTCTGACAGTGCGGGGCTCCCTCAGTACTGACCCTCTGACAGTGCGGCACTCCCTCAGTACTGACCCTCTGACAGTGCAGCACTCCCTCAGTACTGACCCTCTGACAGTGCAGCACTCCCTCAGTACTGATCCTCTGACAGTGCGGCACTCCCTCAGTACTGACCCTCTGACAGTGCAGCACTCACTCAGTACTGACCCTCTGACAGTGCGGCACTCCCTCAGTACTGACCCTCTGACAGTGCAGCACTCCCTCAGTACTGACCCTCTGACAGTGCAGCACTCCCTCAGTACTGACCCTCTGACAGTGCGGCACTCCCTCAGTACTGACCCTTTAACAGTGCAGCACTCACTCAGTACTGACCCTCTGACAGTGCGGCGCTCCCTCAGTACTGACCCTCTCACAGCGTGGTGATCCTGACGCTGTCTCAGTTCCGCGTCAGCCGGAGAGTTGCTTGCTGATTTACATTGGCACCCAATCAGGCAACACCTTGAACCGAGCAATAAATATAAAAACAGGTTGTTTGTCTGGATTATGGGTCGCGGCTCAGGGCTAGGTTCCTGGTGGACGAACTGACGTGTGCGTTGTTTCCACAGGGAGCTCGTTGGATGAGCAATCCGAGCTCAGCCGGCAGTTGGAAAGCGACGAGGAGGCGGAGGTGAGGATGCATCAGGAATTTCTGCAGCGGGCCACGTCCTTCCGGGCCCCACACCGTCTGGACACGGGGGACCACGCCATGGAGGATCTGAGCAGGGATTTCTCAGTCCAAGAGCTTGCTGGCGGTGAGGAGGAAGGGGACTGATCGTCAGCCCGTCTCCCGCCTGCCTTCAATCTTCGATTATTCTTTGACTCGGGGAGAAAGAAAATCAATTGGCGGCTCGTCCCCCTCATGGGGGCGATGGCCGAAATCCTCAACGTTGCCCACGAGGCTTTTATCCATCGATTCTGTACGGGCTTTTTTCCGCAGGGAGACAGCAAGTCCTCGTGAGAACAAACACGATGACCGCTTCACAAATAAAACTCACGCCCGTGAAAATGTGACGTTAACGCATTGAACTCTTCAGCAACAATTGTGAGCAGGTCGTGGGAGGGTCACCTCTCCTCTCCAACAACAATTGCTTCCTGCCTTTTAGATCCCAGACTAAACTTACGGTTGACTATTATGGTGCCTCATTTCAATGAATGTAGAATATATTCTGCAGATTCTAGAACAACAAAGACGCGATCTCATTGAAGAGTGGACAATCCTGAGAGTGTTTGGCAGGATAGATGCTCAGAGGCTGTTGTCCCCGGTTCTAGAATGAGTGGGGGTGGTGTGGGGGGAGTTGGGGTGGGGGTGGGGCGGAGATGGGGGAGGCGTCACAGTCTCAGCGTAAAAGGGTCGGCCATCTTGGACTGAGGCGAGGGAAGTTGTAGTCGCTCGGAGCTCGCGAACGTTTGGAATTCTCCACCGCAGAGGGTTGGGTCGCCGCGTTTAGAGTGAAATGAGTCGGGTATTTTTTTTTAAGATACTGAGGGAACCGAGGGGCGTGGAAAGGTGGGAGGTCAGTCACGGTCGTATTGAGTGGCGGCGGAACTGGCCCGAGAGACGGGATGGCCTCCTCTTTCCTCGGCCCCTCGAGGACATTACCTGATGCCAGGGTTGGGCAGCAGACTGCTTACCAACGGGGGGGTGGAGGGGGGAGGGGAGGGGAGGGGGGAGCGGGCCAGGCCTTGATTAGCTCCAGGGCAGTGAGGGTGAGAGAGACGGTGGCTCCTACTGACAAACATTCCCCACCCTCAAAAGCCTTTGGCTGTCCCGTGTGTTTCTCTGGGACACTCCTGAACACCGGCTGGGGCCTTCAGCTGTCTTGTAAGGCAACACGGACCCTCACTGCAATCGGGGTGTTGAAAACGGATTTGCAAATCGCTGAAGGAAAGCAAATGTGTTGATGCTAACCCCCAACAACCTTCGGGCCTGTTTTAGATCACTCCCAGGGAGTCACTCAAACGATATTTTGTTTTCGTTTCCGAGATGTCAGTTGGAAGTCACATTCCAGATAAGGTTCGGTAACTGCAAACTCCCTGTTTATCTGCTATTGGGGGACTGCAGATTACACACTGAGTCGCGTGTATAAGTGGATTTTTTTAAAGTTAGTGGGACTGTTTTACGAAGTTCGAAATATTTCCAATAAAAATTGCAATGGAGTTATTTGTCTCGGGTAAAGTTGTACAGAATGTGCTTTCAATTTGGTCATCGGTAACATTACCTACCGTCACCTCTGTAACATCGCCTGTCTCAGCTCGTCTGCCCTTGAAACCCTCGTCCATCCCTTTGTGTCTTCTGGAAGGTACAATTCCCAGGCAATCCTGGCACCTTCCCTAAATATAGCTCAAAACCTGGCTCTCTGTGTCCCACCACGTGTCCCGTTCACTCATCGTCTCCACTGCTTTGCTCCCTCACCGACACTGAGCTCAGGTCTCTCACTGCTAACAAGAGGGAATTCTCATCCTCGTTTACAAACCCGCGCGTCCTGGGGCGGGATTCACCGGTGGCGAGTCCGAGTGTCCGCGCCGTCGCGAACGGGCCGCCGTCATCGCGCGACGTCCCGGATGGCGCCAGCGGCGCGTCGTTTAATGTGCGCGATCCGCGCACGGGCCCCGACACAGAGAGACGGCTGTGTCCCGCCGCGCCGCTCCCAGGTTCCGGGGCAATGACCCGGAGGCATGGCTGGACGCAGTTGAAGAGCGGCGGGCGATCCGGTGCCCAAGACGTGGCCACCGGTACCCAGTCGGCAGTCAAGCGCAGCTGGCGTGAAGTGAGCATCGCGGTTAGCGCTGTGGGGCACGGGAGACCAGCGCCGCAAGAAGCTCTACGACCTCACGAGGGCTGGCCAGGGGAAGTACCCCGAGAGTTCCCCCGGGCCACACCCTACCCCTCCCTCCCCCACCACCACCACGTCGTCCTCGGACCACCGACGCGGTATACCCCACATGGCCATGTGATGCAGTGTCCGTGACGCATACGGGGAGCACCCAGGTGGAGGGTGTCGCTGTGGCCATGAGTCAGACATTGTCCAACGATCCGGAGCTCACAGCTCATCGCAGAGCGGGTCATCATCATTCAACACGGCACTGGTCACACCCGCTTACACCCATCCCGTTGTGCCGCAGGTGTAAGGCGTTGTGGAAGTGGTGGTGTGGGAGCTCGGGTTGGCGGATGGGGCGGCAGGTGGGGGGTGCGTTTGGGCGGAATGGTGGTGGAAGGGCCTTGCTCAGCGATGCCCTCCCCCTAGTTCGTGAAACGTGCGGCGATCAACGCCTCGCGTGCTCGCTCGCCAAGACGGTGGCATTGTGCAGCCTCCCGGCCATATCCCGCCCCCATGTCGTGTCTGTACGTCCCCCCCCCCCCCCCCCAGCACATCGCCCCTCTGCTGGGCTATGTTGTGCAGGATGCAGCAGACACCAACGATGCGGCCGACCCTCTCTGAATGGTACTGGAAGGCCCCTTCAGAGCGGTCCAGGCACCTGAATGGCATCTTCAAGAGGCCAAAGCCCCTCTCCACAACGCCCCTGGTTGCAGCATGGGCCTCATTGTAGCGGGTCTCCGTGCTGGTCTGTGGCCTTCGTGTAGGCGGCATCAGCCACGACCGCAACGGGTAAACCCTGTCGCCCAGCAACCAGCCCCTCAGCCGGGGGGGGGGGGGGGGTCCCTCGAACATGGCGGGGATGTAAGATTGCGCCAGTATAAAGGCATCATGCACACTGCCGGGTACTGGGCGCACACGTGCATGATCTGCATGCGGTGGTCGCAGACCACCTGAACTTTCATGGAGTAGGTCCCCTTTCTGTTCATGAACACATCCCTGTTCTCCGATGGTGGACGCATGGCGATGCACCCCATCAATCACCCCCTGGACCATCCGTATCCTGGCCACGGAGGCGATTCCCGCTGCCCGGGCATCCGGGTGTGCCCTGTCCTCTGGAAACTGGATGTACCAATCGGCGATGGCATACAGGGCGTCGGTTACTGTTCGGATGCACCGGTGCACTGATGCCTGTGAGATACCGGACAGGCCCCTGCTCAGTGCCTGGAAAGACCCCGTCGCTTAGAGGTTGAGGGCTACCGTCACCTTGACGGTCACCGGGATAACATGTCCTACCCCCATTCCACGGGGTGCCAGGTGTGCCATGAGGTGGCATAAATGTCATCCGGAGTCTCCTCCTACATGCCCTGTCCGGCAGGTCCTCGAACGACATGCGGTGACGGTAGACCCGAGGCCTCATGGGGCACCTCCGGCACCACCACCTGCTCCTCCTCCTCCCCCTGCGCCCCACCAAGATCAGAATCCTCATCCTGTGCATCCCCATCGATGTGGTGGTCATCGTCCCCGCCTCCTCCTGCAGCCTGAGCGGGTGGCACGGGGACCTCTGCAGCCGGTCCCTCTGCCGCTGCCGCCGCTGCTCCGAGCCGCCTGCGTCGACGCTGCCAAGGGGCCACCTGCAGGGCAGCGGCTCCCAGCACGGTGGCAAACATCGCTGGCTGGTGCGCAAACATGACGATCCGCAGGAGGGGGAGGAGTACAACATGTTTAACGATGGCGCTTTGACACCTCGACAGCCAGCTGCCATGAGATACATGTGTTCCCCGGTTGCCTGGTCTCGCTACAGACACGCAGGCACCCCTGCCAGTCTCCGTCCACCGCCCAGTTTACCCCGTCCCTCCTCATTGTGCCACCGTGGGCTGGCCGTGCCCTCACAGAGGCTGGGTGTTGCGGCTCCTGTGTGGGAGGGAGTGGGGACCTGGGCGCACCAAAGGTGAAGGCACGTGGCTGTGTGGGCTGGCGTCTCGCCCCCACACCCCTCCCTATCTCTGTACCCTCCTCCAGCCCCCACAACCCTCCCTATCTCTGTACCCTCCTCCAGCCCCCTACACCCCTCCCTATCTCTGTACCCTCCTCCAGCCCCCTACACCCCTCCCTATCTCTGTACCCTCCTCCAGCCCCCTACACCCCTCCCTATCTCTGTACCCTCCTCCAGCCCCCACAACCCTCCCTATCTCTGTACCCTCCTCCAGCCCCTACATCCCCTCCCTATCTCTGTACCCTCCTCCAGCCCCCTACACCCCTCCCTATCTCTGTACCCTCCTCCAGCCCCCACAACCCTCCCTATCTCTGTAACCTCCTCCAGCCCCCTACACCCCCTCCCTATCTCTGTAACCTCCTCCAGCCCCCTACACCCCCTCCCTATCTCTGTACCCTCCTCCAGCCCCCTACACCCCTCCCTATCTCTGTACCCTCCTCCAGCCCCTACACCCCCTCCCTATCTCTGTACCCTCCTCCAGCCCCCTACACCCCTCCCTATCTCTGTACCCTCCTCCAGCCCCCACAACCCTCCCTATCTCTGTACCCTCCTCCAGCCCCCACAACCCTCCCTATCTCTGTACCCTCCTCCAGCCCCAACAACCCTCCCTATCTCTGTACCCTCCTCCAGCCCCAACAACCCTCCCTATCTCTGTACCCTCCTCCAGCCCCCACAACCCGCCCTATCTCTGTAACCTCCTCCAGCCCCCACATCCCTCCCTATCTCTGTAACCTCCTCCAGCCCCTACAGCCCTCCCTATCTCTGTACCCTCCTCCAGCCCCCACAACCCTCCCTATCTCTGTAACCTCCTCCAGCCCCTACAACCCTCCCTCTCTCTGTAACCTCCTCCAGCCCCCACATCCCTCCCTATCTCTGTACCCTCCTCCAGCCCCCACAACCCTCCCTATCTCTGTACCCTCCTCCAGCCCCCTACACCCCTCCCTATCTCTGTACCCTCCTCCAGCCCCCACAACCCTCCCTATCTCTGTACCCTCCTCCAGCCCCCACAACCCTCCCTATCTCTGTACCCTCCTCCAGCCCCAACAACCCTCCCTATCTCTGTACCCTCCTCCAGCCCCCACAACCCGCCCTATCTCTGTAACCTCCTCCAGCCCCCACAACCCTCCCTATCTCTGTTACCTCCTCCAGCCCCTACAACCCTCCCTCTCTCTGTAACCTCCTCCAGCCCCCACATCCCTCCCTATCTCTGTACCCTCCTCCAGCCCCCACAACCCTCCCTATCTCTGTAACCTCCTCCAGCCCCCACAACCCTCCCTATCTCTGTACCCTCCTCCAGCCCCCACAACCCTCCCTATCTCTGTAACCTCCTCCAGCCCCTACACCCCCTCCCTATCTCTGTACCCTCCTCCAGCCCACACAACCCTCCCTATCTCTGTAACCTCCTCCAGCCCCCACAACCCTCCCTATCTCTGTCCCCTCCTCCAGCCCCCACAACCCTCCCTATCTCTGTACCCTCCTCCAGCCCCTACAACCCTCCCTATCTCTGTACCCTCCTCCAGCCCCCACAACCCTCCCTATCTCTGTAACCTCCTCCAGCCCCCACAACCCTCCCTATCTCTGTACCCTCCTCCAGCCCCTACAACCCTCCCTATCTCTGTACCCTCCTCCAGCCCCCACAACCCTCCCTATCTCTGTAACCTCCTCCAGCCCCCACAACCCTCCCTATCTCTGTAACCTCCTCCAGCCCCCACAACCCTCCCTATCTCTGTACCCTCCTCCAGCCCCCACAACCCTCCCTATCTCTGTAACCTCCTCCAGCCCCCACAACCCTCCCTATCTCTGTGCCCTCCTCCAGCCCCCACAACCCTCCCTATCTCTGTAACCTCCTCCAGCCCCCACAACCCTCCCTATCTCTGTACCCTCCTCCAGCCCCCACAACCCTCCCTATCTCTGTACCCTCCTCCAGCCCCCACATCCTTCCCTATCTCTGTACCCTCCTCCAGCCCCCACAACCCTCCCTATCTCTGTCACCTCCTCCATCCCCCACAACCCTCCCTATCTCTGTAACCTCCTCCAGCCCCCACAACCCTCCCTATCTCTGTAACCTCCTGCAGCCCCCACAACCCTCCCTATCTCTGTCACCTCCTCCAGCCCCCACAACCCTCCCTATTTATGTACCCTCCTCCAGCCCCCACAACCCTCCCTATCTCTGTACCCTCCTCCAGCCCCCACAACCCTCCCTATCTCTGTACCCTCCTCCAGCCCCCACATCCTTCCCTATCTCTGTACCCTCCTCCAGCCCCCACATCCTTCCCTATCTCTGTAACCTCCTCCAGCCCCCACAACCCTCCCTATCTCTGTAACCTCCTCCAGCCCTCACAACCCTCCCTATCTCTGTACCCTCCTCCAGCCCCCACATCCTTCCCTATCTCTGTACCCTCCTCCAGCCCCCACATCCTTCCCTATCTCTGTACCCTCCTCCAGCCCCCACAACCCTATCTCTGTAACCTCCTCCAGCCCCCACAACCCTCCCTATCTCTGTAACCTCCTCCAGCCCCCACAACCCTCCCTATCTCTGTACCCTCCTCCAGCCCCCACAACATCCCTATCTCTGTACCCTCCTCCAGCCCCCACAACCCTCCCTATCTCTGTAACCTCCTCCAGCCCCCACAACCCTCCCTATCTCTGTACCCTCCTCCAGCCCCCACAACCCTCCCTATCTCTGTACCCTCCTCCAGCCCCCACAACCCTCCCTATCTCTGTAACCTCCTCCAGCCCCCACAACCCTCCCTATCTCTGTAACCTCCTCCAGCCCCCACAAACCTCCCTATCTCTGTAACCTCCTCCAGCCCCTACACCCCCTCCCGATCTCTGTACCCTCCTCCAGCCCCTACGACCCTCCCTATCTCTGTAACCTCCTCCAGCCCGTACAACCCTCCCTATCTCTGTAACATCCTCCAGCCCCTACACCCCTCCCTATCTCTGTACCCTCCTCTAGCCCCCACAACCCTCCCTATCTCTGTACCCTCCTCCAGCCCCCACAACCCTCCCTATCTCTGTAACCTCCTCCAGCCCCCACAACCCTCCCTATCTCTGTACCCTCCTCCAGCCCCCACAACCCTCCCTATCTCTGTAACCTCCTCCAGCCCCCACAACCTTCCCTATCTCTGTAACCTCCTCCAGCCCCCACAACCCTCCCTATCTCTGTAACCTCCTCCAGCCCCCACAAACCTCCCTATCTCTGTAACCTCCTCCAGCCCCTACACCCCCTCCCTATCTCTGTACCCTCCTCTAGCCCCTACAACCCTCCCTATCTCTGTAACCTCCTCCAGCCCCTACAACCCTCCCTATCTCTGTAACATCCTCCAGCCCCTGCACCCCTCCCTATCTCTGTACCCTCCTCTAGCCCCCACAACCCTCCCTATCTCTGTACCCTCCTCCAGCCCCCACAACCCTCCCTATCTCTGTAACCTCCTCCAGCCCCCACAACCCTCCCTATCTCTGTAACCTCCTCCAGCCCCTATACCCCCTCCCTATCTCTGTAACCTCCTCCTGTCCCTACCCCCCTCCCTATCTCTGTACCCTCCTCCAGCCCCTACACCCCCTCCCTATCTCTGTAACCTCCTCCAGCCCCCACAACCCTCCCTATCTCTGTAACCTCCTCCAGCCCCCACAACCCTCCCTATCTCTGTAACCTCCTCCAGCCCCTTCACCCCCTCCCTATCTCTGTAACCTCCTCCAGCCCCCACAACCCTCCCTATCTCTGTAACCTCCTCCAGCCCCTACACCCCCTCCCTATCTCTGTAACCTCCTCCTGTCCCTACACCCCCTCCCTATCTCTGTACCCTCCACCAGCCCCTACACCCCCTCCCTATCTCTGTAACCTCCTCCAGCCCCCACAACCCTCCCTATCTCTGTAACCTCCTCCAGCCCCCACAACCCTCCCTATCTCTGTAACCTCCTCCAGCCC
Organism: Scyliorhinus torazame; assembly: GCF_047496885.1. Lineage (NCBI taxonomy): Eukaryota > Metazoa > Chordata > Chondrichthyes > Carcharhiniformes > Scyliorhinidae > Scyliorhinus > Scyliorhinus torazame. Next base: position 10,401,764 of record NC_092737.1, read on the forward strand.
CTACACCCCCTCCCTATCTCTGTAACCTCCTCCAGCCCCAACACCCCCTCCCTATCTCTGTAACCTCCTCCAGCCCCCACAACCCTCCCTATCTCTGTAACCTCCTCCAGCCCCCACAACCCTCCCTATCTCTGTACCCTCCTCCAGCCCCTACACCCCCTCCCTATCTCTGTAACCTCCTCCAGCCCCCACATCCCTCCCTATCTCTGTACCCTCCTCCAGCCCCTACAACCCTCCCTATCTCTGTAACCTCCTCCAGTACCTACAACCCTCCCTCTCTCTGTAACCTCCTCCAGCCCCCACAACCCTCCCTATCTCTGTAACCTCCGACAGCCCCTCCTATCGCTGTACCTTCCTCCAGCCCTCCCTATCTCTGTAACCTCCTCCAGCCCCCACAACCCTCCCTATCTCTGTACCCTCCTCCAGACCCTACACCCCCTCCCTATCTCTGTAACCTCCTCCAGCCCCTACACCCCCTCCCTATCTCTGTAACATCCTCCAGCCCCGACAACCCTCCCTATCTCTGTACCCTCCTCCAGCCCCTACACCCCCTCCCTATCTCTGTAACCCCCTCCAGCCCCAACAACCCTCCCTATCTCTGTAACCTCCTCCAGCCCCTACACCCCCTCCCTATCTCTGTAACATCCTCCAGCCCCCACAACCCTCCCTATCTCTGTACCCTCCTCCAGCCCCTACACCCCCTCCCTATCTTTGTAACCTCCTCCAGCCCCCACAACTCTCCCTATCTCTGTACCCTCCTCCAGCCCCCACAACCCTCCCTATCTCTGTACCCTCCTCCAGCCCCTATCACCCTCCCTATCTCTGTAACCTCCTCCAGCCCCCACAACCCTCCCTATCTCTGTAACCTCCTCCAGCCCCTACACCCCTCCCTATCTCTGTAACCTCCTCCAGCCCCCACAACCCTCCCTATCTCTGTAACCTCCTCCAGCCCCACAACCCTCCCTATCTCTGTAACCTCCGACAGCCCCTCCTATCGCTGTACCTTCCTCCAGCCCTCCCTATCTCTGTAACCTCCCCCACCCGCCCCTATCTCTGTACCCTCCTCCAGCTCCTACACCCCTCCCTATCTCTGTACCCTCCTCCAGCCCCTACACCCCTCCCTATCTCTGTAACCTCCTCCAGCCCCCACAACCCTCCCTATCTCTGTAACCTCCTCCAGCTCCCACAACCCTCCCTATCTCTGTAACCTCCGACAGCCCCTCCTATCGCTGTACCTTCCTCCAGCCCTCCCTATCTCTGTAACCTCCCCCACCCGCCCCTATCTCTGTACCCTCCTCCAGCTCCTACACCCCTCCCTATCTCTGTACCCTCCTCCAGCCCCTACACCCCTCCCTATCTCTGTAACCTCCTCCAGCTCCTACACCCCTCCCTATCTCTGTAACCTCCTCCAGCCTCCACAACCCTCCCTATCTCTGTAACCTCCGACAGCCCTTCCTATCGCTGTACCTTCCTCCAGCCCTCCCTATCTCTGTAACCTCCTCCAGCCCTCCCTATCACCTCCTCCAGCCCATACACCCCCTCCCTATCGCTGTACCCGCCTCCAACCCCTACAGCCCTCCCTATCTCTGTAACCTCCTCCAGCCCTTCCCTATCTCTGTACCCTCCTCCAGCCCCTACACCCCCTCCCTATCTCTGTAACCTCCAAAGCCCCCACTGCCCTCCGAGATCCTTACGTCCCTCCGAACCTGCCTTCTTGAGCATTCCCCAATTCCCATCGTTCCGCCATTGGCGGCCATGCCTTCAGCTGCCTGGGCCGTGAGCTCTGGAACTCCCTCCCTAACCCTCTCCCCCCCCCCTCTCTCTTTCTCTCACTCTCTCTCCCCCCCCTCTCTCGCCCCTCTTTCTCTCACTCTCTCTTTCCCTCCCTCCCTCCCCTCTCTCTCCCTCCCTCCCCCCTCTCTCCCCCCTCCCCTCTCTCTTCCCCCTCCCCCCCGTCTCTCTCTCTCCCCCCCTCTCTTGCTCTCTCTCTTTCTCTCTCCCCCCTCTCTCTCCTTTCTCTCTCTCACTCTCTCTCCCTAACCCTCTCTCCCCCCCTCTCTCTTTCTCTCACTCTCTCTCGCCCCTCTTTCTCTCACTCTCTCCCTCCCTCCCCTCTCTCTCCCTCCCTCCCCCCTCTTTCCCTCCCTCCCCTCTCTCCCCCCCTCCCCTCTCTCTCCCCCCTCCCTCCCCGTCTCTCTCTCTCTCCCCCCCTCTCTCTTGCTCTCTCTCCCCCCTCTCTCTCCCCCCTTTCTCTCTCTCCCTCCCCCGTCTCTCTCTTGCTCTCCCCCCTCTCTTGCTCTCTCCCCTCTCTCTCTCTTGCTCTCTCCCCTCTCTCTCTCTTGCTCTCTCCCCTCTCTCTCTCCTTTCTCTCTTTCTCTCACTCTCTCCCTCCCTCTCTCTCTCTCTCTTGCTCTCCCCTCTCCCTCTCTCCCTCCCTTCTCTCTCTCTCTCTCCCCTCTCTCTCTCTTCCCCCCCCCCTCTCTCCCTCTTTCTCCCTCTCTCTCTCTCTCCCTCTCTTGTGTTTTAAGGTACTCCAAAAATTGACGTCTTTGCCCGAGCGAATGGTTGCCTCTCCCGTTATCTCTCTAAACGGCCCAGGGTAAATATTCCTCTTGATCACATTTGGTGGGCCGTTTACCTGGCGGCTGGTGCCATTGTTATATATGAGATCAATCTGTGTCTGACTTTATTCCCGGCCTCCTTTCCTGAGGCATTGTGTCTCCCTGTTTATGTTCTTTTGCTCCATGCCTGTTCCTTGTTTTCAATGGCCCACAGCCGAGAGCACGGAGGGAAAAGTGTGCAAATATCTGCGGTTTGTCGGGCGGCTTTCCCGGGTGCTGTCAGGCCCGTCCCTCACCTCGCCAGGGTTGCTCAAGTGACCCTTGATGGAGACGACAGTAGAATGGGCAGGAAATGGAGGGTCAGCACCTCTGGTCACCCGAAGCATTTTTTATCCCTGCCAACTCAGTTGTGACGATCGATTTGAAAATGCAGTGCCTGCCCACAGACCGAATAAGGAGAGATATTCTGTTCCAACTTCTTGACCTAATCTTGAGTTTGCACTATTTTGAGTTGAACTAACGATCTTATGTTCACAGGAAGCCAGAGTGAAGAGTATCGTCATCCACATTTGGAGAGTTTTATTTGTTTATTGGCTGTGGGCCTCGCTGACAAGGCCAGAATTTGCACCCCCCCCCCTCGATGATCCTTGCCATCATTTAAGCGCCAACCACATTGACCACATGTAGGCCAGGCCGGGATTTCCTTCTTGAAAGGGCTTTCATCAGCCAGGTGGGTTTTCACAACAGCCGGCGTGCTCATCGTTATGGAGACGTGATTTTATTTAACCAGTCAGATTTATTGAATTTAACTCCCACCAGCTGCCTTTTGGTGAGGTTTGAACCCCTGACCCCCCCCCTGAGGTTTGTCCTGGGCCCTTTGGATTGGCAGTCCAGTGACGTTCCCACTGCACCATCATCACCCCTAAATCTCAGGGTGGCACACTCAGCCTCTGCCACCGAGCCTGCAGGTGTTGGCGGTGTTCCTGCGGAATTGAGGCGGGTGATTGGCATCTAGTTTATGTTTGGCATTGGGCTGCGGAGTGGAGGGAGGGTGGGGTAGTGAGGGGGTTTAACACAGGGTTGGAGGGGGGCCTCAATGCCCAGGACTCCAGGGTAACATCCAGTCTTCATTGGGAGAGGTGGGAGGTAGTGTTTCCTTTCTGGGTGAGTTGTGTGTCTGTGTGTCAGTGTAGTGTGTCTGTGTCAGTGTGCGCCTGTGTGTCAGTGTGTGTGTCTATATGTGTGTATGTCTATGTCTGTGTGTCAGTGTAGTGTGTCTGTCTGTGTGTGTCAGTGTGCGTCTGTGTGTCAGTGTAGTGTGACTGTGTGTCAGTGTGTGTCTGTGTGTATATGTCTTTTTGTGTGTGTCTGTATGTGTGTCTGTGTCAGTGTGCGTCTGTGTGTGCACGTGTGTCAGTGTGTGTGTGTCTGTGTCAGTGTTTCTGTCAGTGTGTGTGTCAGTGTGTGTGTGTCAGTGTGTGTGTGTGTCAGTGTGTGTGTCTGCGTGACAGTGTGTGTCAGTGTGTGTGTTTGTGTGTCAGTGTGTGTGTCAGTGTGTGTGTCAGTGTGTTGTGTCAGTGTGTTGTGTCAGTGTGTGTGTCTGTGTGTCAGTGTGTGTGTCAGTGTGTGTGTGTCAGTGTGTGTGTCTGTGCCAGTGTGTGTGTGTGTCAGTGTGTGTGTCTATATGCGTGTATGTCTATGTCTGTGTGTCAGTGTAGTGTGTCTGTCTGTGTGTGTGTGTGTCAGTGTGCGTCTGTGTGTGTCTATGTGTATATGTCTTTTTGTGTGTGTCTGTATGTGTGTCTGTGTCAGTGTGCGTCTGTGTGTGCACGTGTGTCTGTCCGCACGTGTGTCAGTGTGTGTGTCTGTGTCAGTGTGTGTGTGTCAGTGTATGTGTCAGTGTGTGTGTGTGTGTGTGTGTGTCAGTGTGTGTGTGTGTCAGTGGGTGTGTCTGTGTCAGTGTGCGTGTGTGTCAGTGGGTGGGTGTCAGTGTGTGTGGGTGGCAGTGTGTGTGTGTCAGTGTGTCATTGTGTGTGTGTCAGTGTGTGTGTGTGTGTGTCAGTGTGTGTATGTGTCAGTGGGTGTGTCTGTGTCAGTGTGCGTGTGTGTCAGTGGGTGGGTGTCAGTGTGTGTGGGTGGCAGTGTGTGTGTCAGTGTGTGTGTCTGTGTGTGTGTCAGTGTGTGTGTGTGTGTCAGTGTGTGTGTGTGTCAGTGTGTGTCTGTGTCAGTGTGTGTGTGTGTGTCAGTGTGTGTCTGTGTGTGTGTGTCTGTGTCAGTGTGTGTGTGAGTGTCAGTGTGTGTGTCAGTGTGTGTGTGTGAGTGTCAGTGTGTGTGTGTGAGTGTCAGTGTGTGTGTGTGTGTCAGTGTGTATGTGTGTGTCAGTGTGTGTGTGTGTCAGTGTGTGTGTGAGTGTCAGTGTGTGTGTGTGTGTCTGTGTCAGTGTGTGTGTGTCTGTGTGTGTGTGTCTGTGTGTGTGTCAGTGTGTGTGTGTGTGTCTGTGTCAGTGTGTGTGTCAGCGTGTGTGTGTCAGTGTGTGTGTCAGTGTGTGTGTCAGTGTGTGTGTGTGTCTGTGTGTGTGTGTGTGTCAGTGTGTGTGTGAGTGTCAGTATGTGTGTGTGTCAGTGTGTGAGTGTCAGTGTGTGTGTGTGTGTCAGTGTGTGTCTGTGTGTGTGTGTGTCAGTGTGTGTCTGTGTGGGTGTGTGTCAGTGTGTGTGTCAGTGTGTGTGTGTGTCAGTGTGTGTGTGAGTGTCAGTGTGTGTGTGTGTCAGTGTGTGAGTGTCAGTGTGTGTGTCAGTGTGTGTGTCAGTGTGTTGTGTCAGTGTGTTGTGTCAGTGTGTGTGTCTGTGTGTCAGTGTGTGTGTCAGTGTGTGTGTGTCAGTGTGTGTGTCTGTGCCAGTGTGTGTGTGTGTCAGTGTGTGTGTCTATATGCGTGTATGTCTATGTCTGTGTGTCAGTGTAGTGTGTCTGTCTGTGTGTGTGTGTGTCAGTGTGCGTCTGTGTGTGTCTATGTGTATATGTCTTTTTGTGTGTGTCTGTATGTGTGTCTGTGTCAGTGTGCGTCTGTGTGTGCACGTGTGTCTGTCCGCACGTGTGTCAGTGTGTGTGTCTGTGTCAGTGTGTGTGTGTCAGTGTATGTGTCAGTGTGTGTGTGTGTGTGTGTGTGTGTCAGTGTGTGTGTGTGTCAGTGGGTGTGTCTGTGTCAGTGTGCGTGTGTGTCAGTGGGTGGGTGTCAGTGTGTGTGGGTGGCAGTGTGTGTGTGTCAGTGTGTCATTGTGTGTGTGTCAGTGTGTGTGTGTGTGTGTCAGTGTGTGTATGTGTCAGTGGGTGTGTCTGTGTCAGTGTGCGTGTGTGTCAGTGGGTGGGTGTCAGTGTGTGTGGGTGGCAGTGTGTGTGTCAGTGTGTGTGTCAGTGTGTGTGTCTGTGTGTGTGTCTGTGTGTGTGTCAGTGTGTGTGTCTGTGTCAGTGTGTGTGTGTGTCAGTGTGTGTGTGTGTCAGTGTGTGTCTGTGTCAGTGTGTGTGTGTGTGTCAGTGTGTGTCTGTGTGTGTGTGTCTGTGTCAGTGTGTGTGTGAGTGTCAGTGTGTGTGTGTGTGTCAGTGTGTGTGTGTGAGTGTCAGTGTGTGTGTGTGAGTGTCAGTGTGTGTGTGTGTGTCAGTGTGTATGTGTGTGTCAGTGTGTGTGTGTGTCAGTGTGTGTGTGAGTGTCAGTGTGTGTGTGTGTGTCTGTGTCAGTGTGTGTGTGTCTGTGTGTGTGTGTCTGTGTGTGTGTCAGTGTGTGTGTGTGTCAGTGTGTGTGTCTGTGTCAGTGTGTGTGTCAGCGTGTGTGTGTCAGTGTGTGTGTCAGTGTGTGTCTGTGTGTGTGTCAGTGTGTGTGTGTGTCTGTGTGTGTGTGTGTGTCAGTGTGTGTGTGAGTGTCAGTATGTGTGTGTGTCAGTGTGTGAGTGTCAGTGTGTGTGTGTGTGTCAGTGTGTGTCTGTGTGTGTGTGTGTCAGTGTGTGTCTGTGTGGGTGTGTGTCAGTGTGTGTGTCAGTGTGTGTGTGTGTCAGTGTGTGTGTGAGTGTCAGTGTGTGTGTGTGTCAGTGTGTGAGTGTCAGTGTGTGTGTGTGTCAGTGTGTGTGTGTCAGTGTGTGTGTGTGTCAGTGTGTGTGTGTCAGTGTGTGAGTGTCAGTGTGTGAGTGTCAGTGTGTGTGTGTGTCAGTGTGTGAGTGTCAGTGTGTGTGTGTGTCAGTGTGTGTGTGTCAGTGTGTGTGTCAGTGTGTGAGTGTCAGTGTGTGTGTCAGTGTGTGAGTGTCAGTGTGTGTGAGTGTCAGTGTGTGTCTGTGTGTATATGATTTCCACCATGCCTTCAGCTGACCGGGCTGTCAGTTCTGGATTTCCTCACTAACCCCTCTCTGCCCTCCGAGCTCAAGATGCTCCTTAAAACCTTCACCAAGCTGTGAGTAACCTGCCCTTACACGTCCTGACAGGAATCGGTGTTACACTAATGTCTGATTAACCCTGGATGAGCTGTGTTTGCGTCCCAGTTAATCACTCTACTGGATTCGGCCATGTTGTCCGTAGGCCTGACAACAGGTTCCCGAAATAACTGCTCGACATGGAACTCAGTCATAGCGATAGAATCCCATGGGGAACTTGGGAATGTTTTCGGGATGTCCTTAGAGTGTCTCTGGATAGGTCACGCACCCCCCCCCCCCACTCCCACCCCCCCGTGGCATGGTCTGCAGGCCACGCCTTAGATCGATCAGCCATCTCAGGGCCATCTGGGGCGGAAATGTGGCTCAGTGGGTTAGCACTGCTGCCTCACAGCGCCGGGGACCCGGGTTCGATTCCGGCCTCGGGTGACTGCCGGTGCGGAGTCTGGACGTTCTCCCCGTGTGTGCGTGGGTTTCCTCCGGGTGCTCCGGTTTCCTCCCACCGTCCAAACACGTGCAGGTTAGGTGGGCTGGCCGTGATAAATCGCCCCTCAAGTGTCCAAAAGGTGAGGTGGGGTTACGGCGACAGGGCGAGGGATTGGGTCTCGGTAGGATGGTCGTTTGGAGGGTCGGTGCAGACTCGAGGGGCCGAATGGCCTCTTACCACACTGTGAGGAGTCTATGATCTCGGAACCTGCGAATCGAGCGGGCGCCAGTCACCCTCAATCACCCTCAGGAGAGGATTGTAACGCGGGATCCCACAGCCCTGGAAGAGGCCTGTGGAGCCTCATTAGAGGAGAGAGGTGGGGTTGTCTCTGCCGAGTGTGCTGTGCAAGGCAGCGAGCGCTGACATTGAACAGAGGTAATGGGTCACAAATACACCAGCACGATAAGAGAATGTTAAAGTAAACGTCTTATCTCGGACAGAGCAGTCCTGGGTGGGGGTTGCCACACTCAATGATTGCGGGGGTGGTTCTGGCAATTGTTGATGACGAGACGAGAGGCCGTACTTTTATTCAGCATTGCACGCTGAAATTGCTGCCTGTGCTGTGGCCTCTCTCTCTCTGGTCACCCCAAATGTCTTACCTCTAGATTTATGTCGAGGTCACTGATCCCACGTTCACTAGGCACCTGCTCCCCTCTCCCCACGCCCTGTATTCTGTACGGTGGTGTTGATTGCAGTTCAGGTATCATGTTGTATTTAACGTGCGCTCAGCAAATTAATGGTTACCGATAACCTGCTGTCATCCAAAGCTGGCACAGACGGTTTATTAAAACTGCATTACAATGTGAAGCACTGCCGGGTACGGGTCAGTCAGCGGGAGCGGGAGATTAAACGCACCGCAGAATTCGGCTCTTTCACAGCGTTAAGGGTTAAGAGCTCACAAGGTATTTCGACACGGTGCTCGTTTCCATTCTCCCCCTCGGGCAAGCCTTTCCAGGCAAATCTTTGCAACAATTCATTCTGGGGACGTGGACATCGCATTTATTGTCCAATCCTAACTGCCCCTTGAGAAGACGAGGCGCCATCTTGAGCCGCTGCAGGCCGGTGTGGCGTAGGTACACCCACCGTGCTGTTAGGGAGGGAGCTCCGGGGTTTTGACCCAGCGACAGTGAAGGAGCGGCCGATACATTGGCCAGTCGGGTTGCTGTTGAAACTCTCCTGCACGCCTGTTACCTCCGATTTGATTATTCCAAAGCGTTGCTGGCTGGACTCCCACATTCCACCCTCTGTAAACGTGAGGTCACCCACCGTAACTCGCGCCGAACCTCATTCGTCGTCTAACACCCTTGTGTTCGCTCACCCTAACCCTACATTGGTTCCTGGTCAAGCGACAGTGGTTAGCACTGTTGCTGCACAATGCTGGGGTCCCAGGTTCGATTCCCCGCTGGGTCGCTGTCTGTGCGGAGTCTGCACGGAGTCTGCACATTCTCCCCGTGTCTGCGTGGGTTTCCTCCCACAAGTCCCGAAAGACGTGCTGTTGGGCGAATTGGACATTCTGAATTCTCCCTCCGTGTACCCGAACTGGCCCCGGAATGTGGCGACGAGGGGATTTTCACAGTGACTTCATTGCAGTGTTAATGTAAGCCTACTTGTGACAATAATAAAGATTATTATTTCTTCAAAGCACTCCCCAAATCCTTCTTCCTTCACCAGGTTTGTGGGCACCTGCCCCAGATTAACACAGCATAGGTTTACAAAAATGAAACCTGGATTTCAGGGGTTAAATTACGAGGAGAGATTATACAAATTAGGCCTGTTTTCGCTGGAATTTGGAAGTGTAAGAGTTGATCTGATCGAAGTATTCAGGATATTAACAGGGAATGACAGGGTAGATAAAGATAAACTATTTCCAATGGCTGGAGATTCTAAAACTAGGGGAGGAGAGTCTAAAATTTAGGGCTAGACGGTTCAGGAGAGATATTGGGAAGAACTTTGTCACTCTAAGGGTGGTAGAGGTTTGGAAATCCCTCCCACAAACAGCAGTTGAAGCTGGAACAGTTGTTCATTTTAACGCTGAGATAGTTTTGTTAAGCAAAGATATTAAGGGATACGAGCCAAAGGCAGGGATATGGAGTTAGGTCATCGATCAGCCGTTGAATTGTGGGACGGGCTTGAGGGACTGAATGGCCTCCTCCTGTTCCTGTGCTGCTGTTCCTGAATCTCCTTATGTAGCTGGAAGTCATAGTTAGGTCTTAAATCTCTCTTGGGAAGCGCTTTGGGAAGTTTTATTCTGTTAAAGGTACAAATGGAAGTTGTGGTTATTACCAAGGTGACGAGTGGCTCGGACTGGGAACATGCAGGAGGTAGTGTTCCCCATGTATCTGCTGTCCTTGTCCGTCTATAGGTCGCAGGTTCGGAAGGTGCTGTCGAAGGGGCCTTGGCGAGTTGCCGAATTCCACCCGGTGGATGGTACGCACGGTGACTGTGGTACGTCGGTGGTGGAGGGAGCGGATGTTTTAGGGCGGTGGACGGGGTGCCAATCAAGCGGGGCAGCTTCGTCCTGGATGGTGTCGAGCTTCCTGTGCACCCATCCAGATTCTCACTCGGCTGAGGCGACCATAAAGGGTGTCCCGTCCACTGTGTGAAAGAGGGGAATGGGAGTTCTCCCTGCGTTAAAACCCTCGCCAGGCCCAGGGGGGTGGCCCAAGTGATCTCCCAGTGGGGCCCACGGGATGCGAGCTCCCCCCCACCTCCCCGAGAGGTAGAGGCCAAGCAGCTGGGACCACTGAACCAGGTACTTAAAAGCCGGCCCGGCCCGGGATTGGCGTGGCCCATAGTCCCGGCTGGGACACAGGTGCTGTACGCCACCTTGTGGCCATTATTCGATTGCCAAAATAAACCTTTGTCGTTTAACCTGAAGACATCATACCCCGGTTTTTTGGGGGCGATGTTTACCCCTCAACCAACATCGCTAAAGCAGATTAGTTCGGTCACTGTCACGTTGCGGCCTGCGGGATCTTGCTGTGCAGTGATTGCCTGTCACGTTTCCGACGTTACGACAGTGACTGCATCTCAGAACAATGCCCCTTCTCAGGTTGCAAGGCCCTTTTTTGGACGTGGCGAGGTTGTGAACTGTTGAAAGGCGCGTTCTCCTTTACTGAAGGGCAGGGTGGCCTCACGAGACGCCAGGGTGGGCTCCCATGTTTTGCTGTTGAATGCACGGGGCTCGCACCCAGTGCCTGCTCCTGCCCCAGCTCGCACCGGCTGTGGGACCTGTCCAAATACAGGTGGCCAGAGATTGTGAACCTCTCATTGAACAAGCTTACACAAGGGATAGGACCAGGAGCAGACCATTCAGCCCGTCGGGCCTGCTCCGCTAGTCTGTAAGAAACATTGCTGGAAAATGACGGTCGGCAGGCCGGATGCAAGGGTGCCAAATTTCAAAATGGCCGCTTCTAGCGAGCGTAAATGAGCCAAGTTATGAGCTCGACTGGTTACCTTACTCTGGTTGTTAGGGTAGCCATTGCAGCCCTCAGGATTGTTCAATGGGTGCTGCCCGATTGCCGCCTCAGGTCGAACAGCGGACATTTTGTTCTGGGTTTTGCCAGTGTTGGCGGGCTGGGTACGGTCTGTAATTGCCTGCTTACGGGAGCCAGCAGCACTGTGGCAACATCACTGGGCTATTAATCCAGAGGCCCAGGATTTGAATCGCCATGGCAGCTGGTGGAATTTGAATTCAATTAATTAATCATTAAACAAATTGGTTAATTCAAATAAATCTGGAATTCAAAGCTAGTCTCAGTGATGGCGACTAATGTCCCTTTAGGGAGGGGAATCCGCCGTCCTTACCCGGTCTGGCCTACACGTGACTCCAGACCCACAGCGATGGGGTTGACTCTTAACTGCCTCTGAAGGAAGCTCCTCAATTCCAAGCTGACAGATGGGGATTCGAAGATAACTGTGGCAGAGGATCGTAGATGGTCGCGATCTCTGGTGCGCATTAGCTCCATAATCTCTCAATTTACCCCTGAGCTCCCTGCTTTCGATTCTTGGATCTCGAGGAACTGAGGCAAAGACGATTGGCTGTCCAGATACAAAAAACAGTGGGAGTAGCCCTCGGCCTGAATGTAGTGAGGATCTTTATTCTAACAAGTTCATGAAGACCGGAGTGATGACAATGACTGGGAATGTGCACACACGCAGGGAAGGACGCACCGTGGGACAGGGGGAGCGTGCGGAGAGTGGGATGTGCTCATTTCCGTCTGTCACCTTCAGCTCAGAGCGTCAAGCCCTCCGAGCAGCTCGTTCCTGGTCAGGCATTGATTTCATTCATAATGTTTAACAATTCAACAAAGCGGCTCTCCCTCCAACCCCATCCCTCATTGTGTCCCTCCCTCCATTCTCCATCACTTATCCCTCGCTCTGGCCCTCCCTCCATTCTCCATCTCTCATCCCTCGCTCTGTCTCTCCCTCCATTCTCCATCTCTCATCCCTCGCTCTGTCTCTCCCGCCATTCTCCATCTCCCATCCCTCGCTCAGTCTCTCCCTCCATTCTCCATCTCCCATCCCTCCATTCTCCATCTCCCATCCCTCGGTGTGTCCCTCCCTCCATTCTCCATCTCCCATCTCTCGCTCTGTCTCTCCCTCCATTCTCCATCTCCCATCCCTCACTCTGTCCCTCCCTCCATTCTCCATCTCTCATCCCTCACTGTGTCCCTCCCTCCATTCTCCATCTCTCATCCCTCGCTCTGTCCCTCCCTCCATTCTCCATCTCCCACTCTGTCTCTCCCTCCATTCTCCATCTCTCATCCCTCGGTGTGTCCCTCCCTCCATTCTCCATCTCCCATCCCTTGCTCTGTCTCTCCCTCCATTCTCCATCTCCCATCCCTTGCTCTGTCCCTCCCTCCATTCTCCATCTCTCATCCCGCGTCTCTCTCCATTCTCCATCTCTCATCCCTCGCTCTGTCTCTCCCTCCATTCTCCATCTCCCATCCCTCGCTCTGTCTCTCCCTCCATTCTCCATCTCCCATCTCTCGCTCTGTCTCTCCCTCCATTCTCCATCTCTCATCCCTCGCTCTGTCTCTCCCTCCATTCTCCATCTCCCATCCCTCGCTCTGTCTCTCCCTCCATCTCCCAACCCTCAGTCAGTCAGGCCTCCATCTCCCGCCCCTCAATCAGTCTCTCCCTCCATCTCCCCTCCCTCAATCAGTCAGCCCTCCATCTCCCACCCCTCAGTCAACCTCGCCCTCCATCTTCCATCCCTCAATCAGTCAGCCCTCCATCTCCCGCCCCTCAATCAGTCAGCCCTCCATCACCCGCCCCTCAATCAGTCTCTCCCTCCATCTCCCCTCCCTCAATCAGTCTCTCCCTCCATCTCCCACCCCTCAATCTGTCTCTCCCTCCATCTCCCCTCCCTCAGTCAGTCAGGCCTCCATCTCCCCTCCCTCAGTTAGGGAGCCCCCCCCCCCCCCCCCCCCCCCCCCCCCGCCGCACACACAATACCGACATTCATCAGATCCGAATCAATTCCCGTTCCGGACACTCCCTCAATCCTTGTCGTCTCCTGGCCTTCACTGGTCTTGATCGGCTTTGTTCCAGGGTTTGGGGGATGGTCTGCCAGTCACTCGCCGTTGGATGGGCTGCTGTCAATCATGTATTCACAGGCCCCTCCTCCATCCCCGCCTCCTCCTCCATCTCTCTCAGCTTCAGTTTCTGAATCTCGTGGAGAGCTTTCACATGCAATCTGTTCAGGGTCTCCAGCTCTTCCAAAACTGAAAGATAAAATACACCAGTCGCACATATCCCAGGAATTAAATCTGAAATCACCGTAACCCCCCCCTCACTGCTCCACCCGCCCAAGAGTAGAGTGTCTGTGGCCATTCAATAAATAGAAGGCTGCAGAAACTTAGGCCAAAGATCCCGTGCTATCTGCGTTGCTGCAAAATCCTGCCCTTAATGTACAGCGCCACCTGCCAGCCAGAGCTTGTAATGGCACCGTTACTGTTTACACAGAGTTTCTATTGGAAAAGTTTACATAGGAGCAGGAGGCCATTCACCTGGTCAGGCCTGCCCTCATAGTTTACCCCTCTAAATCCCAGATTAGTTCCTGTGAATCTGCGCAGAAGTCCGTCCAATGTCGACGGGTCCTTCCTGGAATGCACGCTCCATTTGGCAACACTTGCGCTCAGAAGCAATCACTGAGCTATCATTTGACATTAGCTAGTAGCATAAGTGACATCATCGCCATCAATTTCTCCCAAAACCGCAGCGCTCGAACATTTGCAATGGGCAGAACGATTTACCCGCGCATTCTCACCCCTAAAACGGTCACGGTGTTTATTTTCCGCATCGCTGAATATCGAAAGCTTCAAACATTCTGAAGCTGAACTGACTTTCGAAAAATCAGACTTTGTTTTAACGTATGTTTTGATCAACTAGTTTTCTGTTTTTCTTGACAACCTATCTGTTATAGGATTACCCCCCCCAATGGCGCCCCCCTGTAGGCAGTGTAGCGGTTTTATCCCTGGTAACTTCACTCCCCCACCATCTTCTTAACTGCCGCACCCCAATCCTCCCATCCACCCCCCACTTCCTCCAAAGATTGCAGGAGTTCCCCCTGCCACCTCCCCCCCCCCCCCCCCACACTGCCCACAACTCTCTCCCACTCCCTGTGAGCGAGTCCCACTCTCTCCACACTCCCTCTCTGTAAGACCATAAGACATAGGATCAGAATTAGGCCACTCGGCCCATCGAGTCTGCTCCGCCATTCAATCATGGCTGATATTTTTCTCATCCCCATTCTCCTGCCTTCTCCCCTTAACCCCTGATCCCCGAATTACTCAAGAACCTATCTATCTCTGTCTTAAAGACACAGTGATTTTCTCCGTCTTGAAGACACTCTAACTCCTCACTCACACTCTCCCCCATGCTCCCCGTTATCTCTCTCTCCCCACTCTCTTTCCTCTTTCTTTCTCTGTCCCTCTCTGTTACTTCCCCCCTGCCCCCAGCTCGGGGGAGCACAGGGCTGGAGGGAAGCAGGAGTGATGGGGAGGCCGGCTCCCCTGCAGTTTTACAGCGGGTGCGGGAGCAGCAACGGCCACAGGAGCGAGCTCAGCATTGGGTTTGGGTGTTGGAGGGTGTCACTGGGGAGGGTCGGAGTTTGGTGGCAAGGTAGCAGGGCCGAAGACTGGAAGGGGTCGGGGAGAGGAGATGGTCTCCATACGTCAGAGCATTTACAGCAAAGAAACAGTCTGATTGTTCCACATTCTCCCCACTCCCCGTGGGAGCGAGTCCCACATTCTCCCCACTCCCTGTGGGAGCGAGACCCACATTCTCCCCACTCCCCCGTGGGAGTGAGTCCCACATTCTCCCCACTCCCCGTGGGAGCGAGTCCCACATTCTCCCCACTCCCCGTGGGAGCGAGTCCCACATTCTCCCCACTCCCTGTGGGAGTGAGTCCCACATTCTCCCCCCCTCCCCGTGGGAGCGAGTCCCACATTCTCCCCCACTCCCCGTGGGAGCGAGTCCCACATTCTCCCCACTCACCGTGGGAGTGAGTCCCACATTCTCCTCACTCCCTGTGGGTGCGAGTCCCACATTCTCCCCACTCCCCGTGGGAGCGAGTCCCACATTCTCCCCACTCCCAGTGGGAGCGAGTCCCACATTCTCCCCACTCCCCGTGGGAGTGAGTCCCACATTCTCCCCACTCCCCGTGGGAGCGAGTCCCACATTCACCCCACTCCCCGTGGGAGCGAGTCCCACATTCTCCCCACTCCCTGTGGGAGCGAGTCCCACATTCTCCCCACTCCCCGTGGGAGTGAGTCCCACATTCTCCCCACTCCCCTGTTGGGGGAGCGAGTCCCACATTCTCCCCACTCCCCGTGGGAGCGAGTCCCACATTCTCCCCACTCCCCTTGGGAACGAGTCCCACATTCTCCCCACTCCCTGTGGGAGCGAGTCCCACATTCTCCTCACTCCCTGTGGGAGCGAGTCTCACATTCTCCCCACTCCCCTGTGGGAGCGAGTTCCACATTCTCCGCACTCCCCGTGGGAGCGAGTCCCACATTCTCCCCACTCCCTGTGGGAGCGAGTCCCACATTCTCCCCACTCCCCGTGGGAGCGAGTCCCACATTCTCCTCACTCCCTGTGGGAGCGAGTCCCACATTCTCCCCACTCCCCGTGCGAGCGAGTCCCACATTCTCCCCACTCCCTGTGGGAGCGAGTCCCACATTCTCCCCACTCCCCGTGGGAGCGAGTTCCACATTCTCCCCACTCCCTGTGGGAGCGAGTCCCACATTCTCCCCACTCCCCGTGGGAGCGAGTCCCACATTCTCCTCACTCCCTGTGGGAGCGAGTCTCACATTCTCCCCCGTCTCTGGGAAGAGAGGTTTCTCCTGAAGTTCCCACTGGATTTATCAGTGCGAATCGGATATTTGTGGGCCCACTTCACACGGTAACATCAGAAAGATAATGTCGCAACTTTCATAAAGAGAAAAGTAAGACTCAGAGTTATAAACAGGTGTCGTAGAATGGCTGTCCTTTAACCATGCACGGCCACACACATTACCTTTGGTGTAATAGAGCTTCTCTCGGTTTCCATAGATTACGATCCTCTGGAGGAAGCTGACCATAGCCCCGGATGCCAGGTACCTCTCCGTCCGGGGGAGGCTCTCGAAGTACCTGATGTCCAGGGTGAACGGGTTCGAGGGCGGCGGCCTCGTGCAGAGTTCCACCAGCTCCGTCACAATCTCCCAAATCTGCCCGTCTGTGGAGAGACAGAGCGCGAGAACGCTGCTGAGAGGGAGGAATGGAGACGTCGCAGAAGGCAGTGAGGCTGATGAGGTGGCTGTCTCCCCTGTTTACACGGGGAAAGTCTGCATTTGAATCGCACCTTGTCACAGCTGTACAGGGCATTGGTGAAGCCACACCTAAAATACCGTGTACTCTTCTGCTCGCCTTACTGAAGAAAAGATGCAAGTCAGCACGGTTCCTGGGGCCTACAGGCGGGTTTCCCTTTTGAGGGGGAGAGCTGACTGCTGGTGATTTAACCCGAGGATCACCACACCTCAGGCGAGATTCAACGAATCATAGAATTTACAGTGCAGAAGGAGGCCATTCGGCCCATCGGGTCCGCACCAGCCCTTGGAAAGAGTGCCCTCCCCAAGCCCACACCTCCACCCTATCCCCACCCAACCTTTTTGGACACTAAGGGTCAATTTATCACGGCCAACCCACCTAACCTGCACGTCTTTGGACTGTGGGAGGAAACCCACGCACACACGGGGGAGAACGTGCAGACTCCGCAGTGGGAGAATCTAGAACGGGGGGGGGGGGGGGGGGGGGGGGCGCAGTTTCAGCCAAAGGGGTTGACAAGGCCCAGCATTTGGTCCCCATCCCGAATAGCCCCTGAACTGAGTGTCTCGCTCGGCCAATTCAGAGGGGCCGGTTAAGAGTCAACCCCATTGACCGTGGGGTCTGGAGTCACGTGGAGGCCAGACCGGGGTAAGGACGGCAGATTTCCCCTTCCCTAAAGGGGACATCGGTGAACTGGGTGGGTTTCTGCAACAATCGATGTTGTGGTGACCATTGCCGGGACTAGCTTCACATTCCAGATTTATTCATCGAATTTAACGCCGGGGTTGGGGTTTGAACCCCTGAACCCCAGAACGTTAGCCTGGGCCTCTGGATTACTGGCCCAGTGACATTGCCCGCACGCCACCATCTCCTTCTTAACAGGGCAATGGTGTAGCTGCACCATGAACTGGGAATAGGTGGCCACAGGTTAATTCCTGATGGGCGTCGAGTGACAGTGCACAAGGTTGGGGAGGGGGGGGGGGGCGCACACAGAGGTGAGGGGTCGTGCCTGTTGGTGTTGTCATTCACTGTCCGCCCACAGGGTCGCTCAGGCGAAGCATCGGGGCTGAAGTGAAGCTCAATTGATGCGATTTACGGACAAGCACGCGGTCAAAAACGTTACCATTCCGGTGCCAATCCCGAGTGGCGTCCAGCTGCAGAGGGCTGTCCCTGGCCGCCCAGGACCCGCCGGCCGTTTTGACGAGGCGCTCGTGGTTGGATCGGATCCACACGTACGGGCACTGGTACTTGGCGTAGCACGCCAACAGGAAGAGGGTGCAGTTCAGCTCCTGTTGGGGAGACAGGCGGGCCATTAGGGCGACCTCTTCACATGCGGCCCAGGACCAACGTCAACAGAGAGCTCGCGCGAGGCACAGTAAACAGAAGAGAGAGCAGCAGAGCGAGAGCATCAGACCGCCGCTCCCTGAAATCGGGCACCAGGAGGAAGGCACCAGTCGCTTACTTACTGGGAGCGCGATTTCTCGGTCACAGGGAGATGCTGGAGGCAGCCCCATGTCCGCGTGTCCGCCCCCACTCATTCTGAGGAAGGAAAAGACATCGTTAATACGAGAGAGAAAACACGATGGAAGGAGGGAAGGATGAGCATGGGGGCATCAGAAATAAGAGGAGTGGACTATATGGCCCATCCAGCCTGCTCTGCAATTCAACACGATTCTGGCTGGTCTTGGGAGGCCTCGATTCCTTTTTCCCGCCCGCTTCCCGTCTCCCTGAATTCCCCGAGACCAAAATGTATTCGACAATGAAGCACCCACAAACCTCTGGGGTGAAGAATTCCGAAGATTCACAAAACCCTTTCGAGTGAAGAAATTTCCCCTCATCTCGGTCCCAAAATGGCCGACTCCCTTATCCTGCGAGTGCCCCACCCCTTTTAGTTTCCCCCGGAAACAATCTCTCGGTGTGTCCCCCACCCCCCACGTCAAACCTCCTTCACAATCTTGTCTCTTTTGAGTCAGATGGTGTCATCTTTAATGGACAGCTGTGCCTCTTCGCCACAGCAGGTCTATGATGAACTTCTTTTCATCGCTGGCTGGCCCTGGTCTTTTTCCCGTGGCAGCGATCACTCGGCTGTGGCAAGGCAGGAGGGTACACTTAGTAATGATTGCATTTCGCAAAACCAAAACAGAGCAGGCCTCTGGTTTTCCCAAACTCCAGAGAGTGTAGGCCCAATTTACTCAGCTTCTCGTCAGGGGACAGCCCAGGGACCAATCCAGTGACGTGTGGTTGAATCACCTCCAATGTGGGCCTAACCTTCTTCAGATATGGAGACCAAAATTACGGCCCTCATTCCAGGTGTGATCTCACCGAATCCCTGAATAATCGGAGCAAGCCTTATTTATTTTTGTTCTTGTGATACAGGTCAGGATGCCGTAAGCTTTTGAACATAAATTGGGGGGGGGGGGTGGTAGTATCTGGTCGTTCGTGTTGGCAGGACCTCCCTATCTAGCCGAAGGTGATCCCTGTGGGCGTTCCCGAGGGGGTCGCCGCTTATAGGGAATCCCGGACATGACGCCAGGCCCAGAATTCACGCCAGGCAGTTAAATGGTGGTGGTTTACCCTCATTGGCCCCCACCGGGTTTGACGCGTGACTGAGGGAAAATCTGAGATCTGCCCTTTCATAGAATTTACAGTACAGAAGGAGGCCATTCGGCCCATCGAGTCTGCACCGGCTCTTGGAAAGAGCACCCTACCCAAGGTCAACACCTCCACCCTATCCCCATAACTCAGTAACCCCACCCAACACAAAGGACAATTTTGGACACGAAGGGCAATTTATCATGGCCAATCCACCTAACCTGCACATCTTTGGACTGTGGGAGGAAACCGGAGCACCCGGAGGAAACCCACGCACACACGGGGAGGATGTGCAGACTCCGCACAGACCCAAGACGGAATCGAACCTGGGAACCTGGAGCTGTGAAGCAATTGTGCTATCCACAATGCTGCCGTGCTGCCCTTTGACCACCAACGGGGTAGCTCTTCTGGGAAGAGGAAAGGTCAAACTCTGGTTTAGATTCGGGCACACACAAACCGTCTTGTCCCTCTTTCCGATGTTGATTGCCCTGCCATGAATTGTGCACATTTCCCGTTTCTGTTTTGGGGACTTTCCCGGCACTGTCAACGGCCCCAATCGTTACGTTGCTCGTCAGTGGATTCCCCAATGCTCGCCAGTAAACCTGACCCCTGCGGCGGTCCGGGGGGGTGGTGGGATTCATCGTACCTCTTTTGTGATCGCAGTGACATCAGCAGAGATTGGTCCGCGTAAGGGAGCTCAGCAGCTCCCAAATCCTCGCTGGGAGAATTGACAAGACTCCTAGGGAAACTAGCCGATGGCCAGCTCTGGAAAGATACAAAAGGGAAGAGATAAAGATTCTTGGTACAGAGGGAGAGAGGTTGCAGCAAGAGAAGGAGGCCTTTCTGCCCATTCTGTGTGTGCTAGAAACACATAGAAAGCACCGCGGAAAAAACCGTCATGCAAAGCTAAAATAAAGGCAAAATACTGCAGAGACGGGAGAGCTGAAACAAAAACAGAAAATGCTGGAAAAACGCAGCAGGTCCTGCAGCATCAATGGATGGGTTTGATATTCACGGACAGGATTAGGATTTATGGGAAAGTGCCGGCAGGCAGCTGAGGACAGTACTCACGATATCCTCGTTCACCACGGTCAACAGCAGCTCCTCACGGCCCCTCAGCCAGGGCTGGAAGTAGCGGAAACCCTGCGAAAGGGAGGAGAGGGCAAACAGTCGCAGTTATTGGATGGCTCCTCGGAGTCACGGCGTCCTCTCATCGTTACGTCCTCCACCGGCGCGGACTCAGAAAGCCTGACAGCGGCCAGAAGGTGGGGAATTCAAGTGGGAGGAAACCGGAGCACCCGGAGGAAACCCACGCAGGCACGGGGGGGGAGGGGGGGGGGGGGGACGTGCAAACTCCACACAGACAGTGAGCCGAGGCCGGAATTGAACCCGGGTCCCTGGCGCGGTAGGACTCAGTGCTAACCGCTGTACCACCGTGCCGCCCACTTTAGAGTGATCGGGACGCCATTTTAAAATGGCGTCACGCTCTCTGGAGCCTCGACCCGACCCTCGACCCCCAAGCCCCAACTCACTATCAGGGGTCACTAGGCCCCCTAACCACACTCCTCCAAGACCTGCGCAGGGCACCCCTGGCCCGATCATCGCCGCGTGAAAAATGGCAGCTTGACAGTGCAACCTGGTACCCTGGCAGTGTTCACTGCCAGCTGGTAGTGACACCTTGGTGGTGCCAGACTATTCAGCTACAATCGTACTGAATTGGGGAGCGGACTGGCGAACTCCAGCTCCTATCCTTTCAGTTTTTATATTCAAGGTTATTACAGCTTCAGACAAGAAGGTATTTCATTCATAAAGTCCTGACAGAGCCTCAAAGACAAGTACAGAAACCTGACGTTCCTTCGCTCTCTTTCCAAATCCCCTTACCTGCAGTGATCCCAGTACCGTCAAATCTCCGAGGAAGTCCTGAAGTCTTTTCATCTTGTCCTAGGAGCACAGAATCGAATTAGGAGGACTTGGGAGTGGGGAAACAAAGCAGTTGAGAAATGATGGTCCTCATTTATCCCTCAACCAACATCACGAGCGGAGGTCAATGATCACACTGCCGCTTGTGAGCGGTTGCTATGTCATTGTAGTCCGTCAAGTCCATCCCAGCTCTCCGTACAGTCAGTCCCATTCTTCGTGTATCCCTGCAAGTTTATTTAGCTCAAGATCTCCTTTCGAAATCATTCATCGTCTCTTCCACCCCTTTTATGGACAGCGAGCTCCGGGTCATTACCAGTATAAAATAGTTCTCCCTTACATCCCCCCTCGCTTTCTCGTCCAAGACTTTTAAATCTGCGTCTCCCGGTTCGTGAACCCAACGGGAACCTTATCTAAACCTGTCAGAATTTTGGAACAAAGAACAGAAGTACAGCACAGGAACAGGCCCTTCGGCCCTCCAATCCTGTGCCGACCATACTGCCCGACTAAACTACAATCTTCTACACTTCCTGGGTCCGTATCCCTCTATTCCCATCCTATTCATGTATTTGTCAAGATGCCCCTTAAATGTCACTATCGTCCCTGCTTCCACCACCTCCTCCGGTAGCAAGTTCCAGGCACCCACTACCCTCTGTGTAAAAAACTTGTCTCGTACATCTACTCTAAACCTTGCCCCTCTCACCTTAAACCTATGCCCCCTAGTAATTGACCCCTCTACCCTGGGAAAAAGCCTCTGACTATCCACTCTATCTATGCCCCTCATAATTTTGTAGACCTCTATCAGGTCGCCCCTCAACCTCCATCGTTCCAGTGAGAACAAACGGTGTTTATTCAACCGCTCCTCATAGCTAATGCCCTCCATACCAGGGAACATCCTGGTAAATCTCTTCTGCACCATCTCTAAAGCCTCCACATCCTTCTGGTAGTGTGGCGACCAGAATTGAACACTGTACTCCAAGTGTGGCCTAACTAAGGTGCTATACAGCTGCAACATGACTTGCCAATTCTTATACTCAATGCCCTGGCCAATGAAGGCAAGCATGCCGTATGCCTTCTTGACTACCTTCTCCACCTGTGTTGCCCTCTGTCAAATCGGTGCGCCAAGGGGCTGCCGGGTTTCCGATATTACAACGGCTCCACGGCGACTTCAGAAAGCACGCCATGGCTTGAGTAGCGAATTTGGCCGGCCCTCAAGGCTGGGGAAGGCGGCACACAAATGCAGTACCTTATGGATAGAAAAACGAGGGCGAATAGTCAACAGTTAGTAAAAGGGTGGCATGACGGCAGGAATAAAAGGTGACTTACCTCCGCTGCTGAACTCATGATCAAATCTCCTGCTCGAAGCGAGGAGGCGGAAACATGAAACTGGGGGGAGGAAAAATAAAACATTTCAGTTTGAGAGCAGAATTACAGACTGCAGGCGTCTCCTTCGATGTTCTAAATGCTGGTACCGTTACAATTTCAGCTTTGTGTATTTTTTCCGATTGCAATTTGCCCCTGGGTTATTTTGATCTATTCCCAGATTCATTTTTTGCTGATTATTTATTGCCTTTGCAGCAAATTCTATTGGCTGAGCCACTAACCTTTGCAATAGGATGTTCAGAGGCTGACTTCTCAATGTTGGGACTGCATCAACTGGACAGGAATTCTGCAGCATTGAATTCTTCGCAAATAAAGACAATAGGAAGGGATGGAGAGGGTATCCCAGAGCAACTGGGCCCCGTCTCCCCTAGCAACCAGATCCAGGCTGGTGAGGGAGGACCACGCCAACGAGCGCTGCAACCGCCGCAAGATGGTACAGTGAAGTAACTTTGAATGTTTTACACAGATAACCAAGCTGGAGAGTTTAGCCCTCCCTCGCACATATATATTTAACCATTATTAGTTGCTTGTGCTCGCTCTTTCGGATGTTAACGTGAAAATACAAGCGTTACTGCCGGGAGCCTCTGCGCCCGCTGTGCTGGGAGGACCACACTGCAGCTTGGTGCCTCTGCGCCCCCTGTGCTGGGAGGACCACACTGCAGCTTGGTGCCTCTGCGCCCCCTGTGCTGGGAGGACCACACTGCAGCTTGGTGCCTCTGCGCCCCCTGTGCTGGGAGGACCACACTGCAGCTGGGTGCCTCTGCGCCCCCTGTGCTGGGAGGACCTGATTGCAGCTTGGTGCCTCTGCGCCCCCCTGTGCTGGGAGGACCTGATTGTAGCTTGGTACCATAGCGCTCCACCGTGTGTTGGGAGACCCTCACGGTAGCTTGGTGTGACAATGCTCCACCTTGTGTTGGGAGGACCTGACGGCACCTTGGTGCCACAGCGCCTCCTTCGTGTTGGGAGGACCTCACTGCAGCTTGGTGCCTCTGCGCCCTCTGTGTTGGGAGGACTTCACTGCAGCAGAGTGCCGCAGTGTCTCCTGTTTTGGGAGGACGTCACTGCCGCTTGATGCTATAGCGCCCCCCTGTTTGGGAGGAGCTCACTGCAGCTTGGTGCTACAACGCGCCACCTTGTGTTGGGCGACTTGACTACACATTGGTGCCACAGCGCCTCATTGGTGTTGGGAGGACCTCACTGCAGTTTGGTGCCTCTGCGTTGGGAGGACTTCACTGCAGCTTGATGCTATAGCGCCCCCCTGTTTGGGAGGAGCTCGCTGCAGCTTGGTGCCACTGTGCTCCACCTGGCGTTGGAAGGACCTCACTGCAGCTTTGTGCCAGTGCTCCACCTGGTTTTGGGAGGTCCTCACTGCAGCATGGTGCCACAGTGCCCTATGTGGGAGGCCCTCACTGCAGCCCAGTGCCACAGCACCCCCAGTGTTGGGAAGACCCCACTGCAGCTTGGTGCCACAGTGCCTCCCTGGCATTGGGAGGTCCTCACTGCAGCTTGGTGCCTCTGCGCCCCCTGTGTTGGGAGGACCTCACTGCAGTTTGGTGCCTCTGCACCACCTGTGTTGGGAAGGCCTCACTGCAGCTTGGTGACATAGCCCCCCCCCCCTTTGTTGGGAGGACCACACTGCAGCTTGGTGCCACAGCGCTCCAGTGTTGGGAGGACCTCACTGCAGCTTGGTGCCACAGTGCCCCAGTGTTGGGAGGACTACACTGCCGCTTGGTGCCACAGTGCTCCACCTGACCTTGGGAGGACCTCACTGCAGCTTGGTGCCACAGTGCCTCAGTGTTGGGAGGACTACATTGCCACTTGGTGCCACAGCACTCCCCCCCCTGGTGTTGGGAGGACCTCAACTGCAGCTTGGTGCCTCAGCGCTCCCCTGTCGTGGGAAGAACTCACTGCAGCGGAGTACCTCTGCGTCTCCCTGTGTTGGGAGGATGACACTGCAGCTTGGTGCCACAGTAGTGATACAATATTGAGGAAAGATATAAGCACAGATGATGTGGAATTTGCATGGGTCAAGTTAAGAAACACAAGGGGTAAAAAACATCCGTAGGGATGGTATACAGTCCACCAAACTGCAGTGGTAATGTTTGGAATAGCTTTAGGCAGGAAATCAGAGATGCATGTGACAAAAGAACATCTGTAATTATGGGTGACTTTAATCTGCATATAGTTTGGGTGAGTCAAATTAATCACAGTGCAATAGAGGAGGAATTTCTGGAGTGTGTACCGAATGGTTTTCTGGACCAATACGTTGAACATAAGAACTAGGAGCAGGAGTAGGCCATCTGGCCCCTCGAGCCTGCTCCACCATTCAATGAGATCATGGCTGATCTTTTGTGGACTCAGCTCCACTTTGCAGCCCGAACACCATAACCCTTAATCCCTTTATTCTTCAAAAAAATATCTATCTTTATCTTAAAAACATTTAATGAAGGAGCCTCTACTGCTTCACTGGGCAAGGAATTCCATAGATTCCATAGATTGAGGAACCAACAAAGGAACAGGCCACATTGGACTGGAAGATGAGAAAGGATTAGTTGGCAATGAAGTTGTGAGAGAATCCTTGGGGAAGAGTGACCATAATATGATGGAATTTTTTATCAAGGTGAATAATGAGGTAGATTAATTATATTTTTATTAAACATTTTAAGTACAAAACAATAAACAGGAAAGACAAACCAAAAAACAACAATACCCCCCCCCCCTTCAACAGCTGACGGTGACTACTCTTCAAAGAATAAAGGCTGCCATCTTTTGTAGAACACCTCAATTGCACCCTTTATGGTTGTGAGGTAGTTGATTCTGAGACCAGGGTCCAGGATTCCATTTGCTTTATTATCGGCTGTACCTGCGTGTTGGTGACTCATGAATGAGGACCCGCTTGCTGCCCACCCTATTGCCTCGCATCACTCCTGCCTTCCATCCTGCCGCAGACTGAGTTGCCGGGAGGGGGGGGGGGGGGCGCGGTTGGGGGGAGAAAGAAACAGCTGCTAACAAAATGGTTCCCCCCTGATGAGGGTATCTAGTACTGTGGTGCAGTGGTTGTGTCCCGACTGCTGCGCTAAAGGTTTCGGGTTCAAGCCCCCACTTCGGGTTCGGCAGGTGGCCAAGAAGGTTGATTAGCGTCTTTGCGATATGCCTGATGGTACGCGGTAAGGGGGGGGGGGGATCCTCCATGGTTGCCAATGGCCTGGCACCCGGAGGTGATGGTGGGGGAAATTTAGATTACAGGATAGAGATAAGGCGTCGGCCATTTTGGACTGAGGTGAGGAGAAATTTCTTCAAACGGTTGTGAATGTTTGTCATTCTCTGCCCCCAGGGAACTGTAGATGCCAAGTTATTAAGTACATTCAAGACATTTCTCAACAGATTTTTGGACACCAGGGGAGTTAATATTACTGTTTCTTACATTGCCTTATGTTCTTTGTTCTGCTCTTTTATCCCTCTCCCTGCTTGTTCATTTGGAAACAGCTAAATCCCTACTTGTGCCAGCTCCAACACAAGGTCATCTACTTGACTGGCTTTCTCTCCTCAGGCGTGCCGATCGAGACCTTCCGGCACTTTCCATTTTGATCTCCCTTGTCGATGTGGCCACGTTGTCGGGAGTGCGAAGTGCAGGGAAGTCAGGTTCAGGAAACGCTGCTGGATTCTCCCTCAGAAAGGATTTCAGCACAACGGCGTTTGCAAAGCATTTGATGGAAGGCCCACCTGGGTTCACGGACATCACTTCGGGAAGGAAATCTGCCATCCTTACCTGGTCTGGCCCCCATGTCACCCCAGATGTGGCGGACTCTAAAATGCCCCCGGGAGGTGGCCAGCCGAACCACACAGTTTCGAGGGAGCTATCAGAGACGGGCAACTCGCCAGCGAGGCCCCCAGCCCGGGAAGAACGGAACGCCGACTTCCCAGGAATGTCGACAAAAATCAGACAGATCCACAAAAGTACAATCTGTACATTTGCGATTGCGCAGCGCCATTATTAAGTACAGATGTCCCAGAGTGCAGTCATAGCTCTAATATTGAAATGTGGCAGCCAATTGGTACACAGCAAGCAAATTGGTGGAAGGATAAATATTGGGCCAAGACACCCGAGGGAATGCCCCCCTGTTTGAAATAGCGGCTGCGGGATGTTTTACACCCACCCGAGAGGCATTGCCCTCCCATCAGGGCAGCGCCCCCCTCAGGACTGGCACTGGGAGGGGGCGGTGTCTGGACTGGGACTTGAACCCAGAATCTTACGGCATTCCAGAGTGGGAGAGTTCCACCTGGGACTTGGTCGCACGTTTTGCTGTGGTCCTCTTGGGGGTACACACTAGGGGTATGTACTGGGGTACGTACACAGCTTTCGAAAAAAAAAAAGCAGCAAGCAAAACAGACTTTTCTTTGAAACAAAAAAAAAGTGAGTAATAATTGTCGTCACTTGCTCCCCATTTGATAGCAATCCACGAGAAACATCTGAGCGGTCGAGGGGAAGGGACCCGTTCCCACGGGGAGCGGTCGAGGTGAATTTAAGGGAAAACTGGAGAAGGGGATAAAGGGTTACGATGGGATATTTAGGTGAGGAAAGAGAGGAAGCAAGAGTGGAGCACAAACACCAGTGTAGACTGGATGGAGCGAATGGCCCTTGTAATGCAACGTCCGCGAAGGTTAGCAGTAACGGTGTCATGAGAATGTCGCTTTAAGAAATGTTTGGCTGCTCATGTTACTGCAGTGATGTCAGAGTGTGGGTGGAGCTGGGCTGTCCGTCAGCATTTTACTTTCGTTTTAGGCTGTTTGCTGCAGGGTGTGTTTTAGTTTTGTTTTCAGTGTTGGAGCTGAAGCCAGACAGAGCAGCTGTACTGTTGATCTCTCTGCCATGAAAAGACTATCTCTTGATCATTTGGTGAATTCAGAATTATAAATGTTCTCAGTAGTGAATGTAAACCTAATGTGCTTCTGTTAAAAGGTGTTTCTTTTGTCTGGATGTTGTTTGGGAAGTTATTAAGGATTACGTAGTGTTGTATTCTTTGGGGGTTGTATTTGAATTAATGGTTGCTAAGATGTTCACTGTATGTTTTAAAAAGGTTAACTGGAGTTCATAGAATAAACATTGTTTTGCTTTAAAAAAATACTTTTCCATTTCTGCTGTCCCACACCTGTAGAGTGGGCCGTGTGCTCCCCATACCACAATCTAGTAAAAGTTGTGGGTCAGGGGAACTCCATGGTACACTTTGGGGTTCTCTAAACCCTGGCCCATAACAACGGGACGAGCTGAGACCTATGTCAGGAGAGGAGGAGTGCCAACTCTTGATTGGACATATCCCAGAATGCATTGCCACATGACCTTCCCAGCTCCGACCACCATTGGTCCCCCGACAGAACCATCCTCGGATCTCCATCCTCAAAGCGCACTGCCCTCCCGCAGCCAATCAGAAGGCTCACAGAATTTCCACTGACCAGATTGGTTGATGCGTGAGCTGCCCTTTTCGCCCCCATTTTGAGAAACACAAAATGAAACCAGGAGAGTAAAAACCAAACTGATTTTTCAGCATCCATGTACGAGATCGAGTACTGCAGCAAAGCAGGAAAAGCAACAGCCAATTTGCGGATGGAAAGCTCCCACAGGCAGCACAGGGCGGGTGACCAGATTATCTGAGTTTTTATGATGTTCATGGAGGGACAAATAGGTCCCACGACAATCGGGGAGAACCTCTCTAGTCTTCTTCAAAACAGTTGCCGTGAGCTTCAGTTAACGTCTGACCGGAAAGGTGTCACGCTTCCCGACAAGAGCCACGCTCCCGCAGAGCGGCATTGCAGTGTCAGCCGGGGGGTTTCCACTTCTCAAGACGCCGATCGATAGATTTTCAGACACAAAAGGAAAAGAAACGGTTCGGGAACCGGGAGGGGCGACGGGGTCGAGGTTGGTCAATCATGGTCTTATTGAATGGCGGGGACAGGCTCGTGGAACTGAATAGCCTCCTCTGGCTCCGATACCTCCCCTTCTCAGAGATTCGAAGACAATTCTGCCGGCGTGGGCTGACAAACCTGCAGCGGCCATTATTCTACCGCCACTAACCTGACACAAAATGGCCACCCGTGATCCGACACCTTGGAGGACCGAAGCTCGAGTCAGCGCGGAGAATAATGATGCAAATTGGACAAATGCACCGCCCCGTCGGCCAGGTTTATTTCATAAATTAACAGGGAGAAACTTCCTCTCTAAAGGAATAAACAAACAAACTGCTTCCCACCACCAATGGTCTGTAGTCATAGTAACTGGCGTGCCGTAAACAGGCTGAGAATATAAGCTGGGCGAGGAGAGGGGGGGGGGGGGGTGAAGAGAGAGAAACAAACTGGGTCCGAACCCGTAAGGCTTGGTGGAAAGGGAGGGGGTGCAGGGGGGGGGGGGGGTGACAATTCGGTGCAGAGTAGACACTATGGAATGGATTCCGCCTGGGACTATTCTGGGCCTCGCTGCGACACAGTTCCTCGTAAGTTTTTCCTCAGCGTTCCCAAGCCACACTCGGCATTAATCGGACCAGGAGCGGGTCAACCAGCGCGGGCAGAGAAGAAGGGCAGGCCGCGGACAAAACTGTCCAGTTTGGTGCGGAACAATTCGCTCTGAATGGGCTCGTTCATGCTGCACAAAGGGTTCTTCACAACAAGCTCGACAAAAATCTGCGAGAGATAGGAAAAGGAAATTAGATTCCAGTCTGTAACTCACTCCCGGGTATCTGTTATTCTATATATAAACCACCCCGAACCCCTCGATTAGATTCCAGTCTGTAACTCACTCCCGGGTATCTGTTATTCTATGTATAAACCACCCCAAACCCCTCAATTAGATTCCAGTCTGTAACTCACTCCCGGGTGTCTGTTATTCTATATATAAACCACCCCGAACCCCTCGATTAGATTCCAGTCTGTAACTCACTCTCCGGTATCTGTTATTCTATATATAAACCACCCCGAACCCCTCGATTAGATTCCAGTCTGTAACTCACTCCCGGGTATCTGTTATTCTATATATAAACCACCCTAAACCCCTCGATTAGATTCCAGTCTGTAACTCACCCCCGGGTATCTGTTATTCTATATATAAACCATTCCGAACCCCTCGATTAGATTCCAATCTGTAACTCACTCCCGGGTATCAGTTATTCTATATATAAACCACCCTGAACCCCTCGATTAGATTCCAGTGTGTAACTCACTCCCGGGTATCTGTTATTCTATATATAAACCACCCCGAACCCCTTGATTAGATTCCAGTGTGCAACTCACTCCCGGGTATCTGTTATTCTATATATAAACCACCCCGAACCCCTCGATTAGATTCCAGTGTGTAACTCACTCCCGGGTATCTGTTATTCTATATATAAACCACCCTGAACCCCTCGATTAGATTCCAGTCTGTAACTCATTCCCGGTATCTGTTATTCTATATATAAACCACCCCGAACCCCTCGATTAGATTCCAGTCTGTAACTCACTCCCGGGTATTTGTTATTCTATATATAAACCACCCTGAACCCCTCGATTAGATTCCAGTCTGTAACTCATTCCCGGTATCTGTTATTCTATATATAAACCACCCCGAACCCCTCGATTAGATTCCAGTCTGTAACTCACTCCCGGGTATTTGTTATTCTATATATAAACCACCCTGAACCCCTCGATTAGATTCCAGTCTGTAACTCATTCCCGGTATCTGTTATTCTATATACAAATCACCCCAAACCCTCGATTAGATTCCAGTCTGTAACTCACTCCCGGGTATCTGTTATTCTATATATAAACCATCCTGAACCCCTCGATTAGATTCCAGTCTGTAACTCACTCCCGGGTATTTGTTATTCTATATATAAACCACCCCGAACCCCTCGATTAGATTCCAGTCTGTAACTCACTCGCGGGTATCGGTTATTCTATATATAAACCACCCCAAAATCCCTTGATTAGATTCCAGTCTGTAACTCACCCCCGGGTATCTGTTATTCTATATATAAACCATTCCGAACCCCTCGATTAGATTCCAATCTGTAACTCACTCCCGGGTATCAGTTATTCTATATATAAACCACCCTGAACCCCTCGATTAGATTCCAGTGTGTAACTCACTCCCGGGTATCTGTTATTCTATATATAAACCACCCCGAACCCCTTGATTAGATTCCAGTGTGCAACTCACTCCCGGGTATCTGTTATTCTATATATAAACCACCCCGAACCCCTCGATTAGATTCCAGTGTGTAACTCCCTCCCGGGTATCTGTTATTCTATATATAAACCACCCTGAACCCCTCGATTAGATTCCAGTCTGTAACTCATTCCCGGTATCTGTTATTCTATATATAAACCACCCCGAACCCCTCGATTAGATTCCAGTCTGTAACTCACTCCCGGGTATTTGTTATTCTATATATAAACCACCCTGAACCCCTCGATTAGATTCCAGTCTGTAACTCATTCCCGGTATCTGTTATTCTATATATAAACCACCCCGAACCCCTCGATTAGATTCCAGTCTGTAACTCACTCCCGGGTATTTGTTATTCTATATATAAACCACCCTGAACCCCTCGATTAGATTCCAGTCTGTAACTCATTCCCGGTATCTGTTATTCTATATACAAATCACCCCAAACCCTCGATTAGATTCCAGTCTGTAACTCACTCCCGGGTATCTGTTATTCTATATATAAACCATCCTGAACCCCTCGATTAGATTCCAGTCTGTAACTCACTCCCGGGTATTTGTTATTCTATATATAAACCACCCCGAACCCCTCGATTAGATTCCAGTCTGTAACTCACTCGCGGGTATCGGTTATTCTATATATAAACCACCCCAAAATCCCTTGATTAGATTCCAGTCTGTAACTCACTCGCGGGTATCGGTTATTCTATATATAAATTTTATAATTTTGAACACTGGGGGCACAGGCAGCCTTTGGTTCCTCAGGCCCATTCATTCACTGGGTAACAATGTAACCTTAACGGGCAGCAGCTGCTCTCCAGCCCCTCCTAGTGGCCACTCCACATACAGCGAGCCCAGACAGTATGCATCAAAAAGAAAGATTGGTCTTGATATGGCGCCCGTCACGACCACCGGGCATCGCAAAGTGCTTTCCAACCAACTCAGCACTTTGTTTGAGGTGTGCCACCCAATTTGCCACCGGAAGCTCCCATAAACAGCACTGTAATAATGATGAGATAATGTGTCTGTGACAATGCTGACAAAGGAGAGCAGTCACCATGGAAGTGCGGAACACATCTTCAGGAAGAATAGATTATATTATATAGTTTGGGGGATTGGCGGGTGGGGGAGGGGGTGGTGAGGCAGTGGGGCAGTTGTCAAGACAGATTTGCGAAGGACTCACCGTACTGTAGATCTGACTGAGGACATCGCGGATGTTTGCGACCCCGAGGTCTGTGTTCATGACGATTTTAATGCCGGTTGCCGTCTCGTAATAGTGGAGCTTGTACTTGCTTGTTTGAAAGGACAGGAAACCATCTTTACTGTTTCGAGGGGTTAAGGACAGGAACCTGCATATATATCGCGCCTCTCACATCCTCAGGACGTCTCCCCCGCCAGCGTGGTACTTTTTGAAGTGTAATCGCCGTTGCAATTTGGGAAACGCAGCAGCCAAATTGTGAACAGCAAGATCCCACAGCAATATGATAACATCCAGATTATGCCTTTGTTTGAAGTGAAGCTGGCTGAGGGGATAATTGTTGATAAGGACACGGGGAGAACTCTCCCCTATTTAAAAAGAGGGGGTTCGGAGCTCTGTTTGGGAGCGGCCATGAAAGATCTCAGAGTGCTGCTCTGTGCTGGGAAGGAACCAGGAAGAAACAAAGTGAAGCAATTCCCAACCAACCCAGAAAGTGCCCGTTTTCCAGATCTGAAGTTTGAACTTCCACAGCAGAGTGAAAGCGAGGAGTGAGATAGTAGCTTTGCCTTGGGGGAACTTTTACAGATTAAATATATACAAGGAATTGTTACTTGGAGATGTTTATTTGAGTTTAATCACGCAGGAAATCTTTTTTGGGGGAACGTTCTGTAAGACTACGTTTAACTGTGTAAATGTGACTCTTGTGTGTTAAGTTTTCTTTTGTTAACGTTTGTTAAAAATCTCCAAAAACGAGTTACTGGAATTTGTGGCTTCCGACTTCAGTACACATTCTTTATGTGGTCAAAACACAAAAAAGAGTTGTGATAGTTTACCAAGTTTCCCTTTGGGATATGGTTTGTGCGGCAATTATTGCATGCCGGATTATAACAATGTGCAATAAAAACAGAAAATACTGGATAAGCTCAGCATGTCTGTGGTGAGAGTTAATGTTGAGTCCGTATGATTCCTAGAAATGTTAACTATGTTGCTCCCCCAGCACAGATGCTGCCAGACCTGTTGAGTTTATTCAGCATTTCCTGTTTTTATTTCAGATTTCCAGCATCTGCGGTACTTTGCTTTTATAAAAACGTGCAGGCGGGTTGGCGTTAGGACATGGCAGCAAAGGATACAAATCAACAGGAGACATCTTGTTGACAAAGGATCGGATGGAGAAGAGCATTCCGTACATCAGCTGGTATTCCTAGAGGAGACGGATACAACAAGTCATTCGTTTCACACCCCCTCCCCCCAACCTGTTGGCCATGCACAACTTGAGTATTGCCGAAACGCTGCTGAGGTTTTTCAGCTCGCACTCAATTAGGACAAATGCAAAAATGCCAAATTTCAAACAATCATCACAGTTTATACCACGGAAGAGAAACGAGTGCTGATTGGTTGGCAAGTCACCTCTGATTGGCCGAGGTGTTGCCATGGAGAACGTAACGGGGAACTATAGGTTCGCCAATGTACCCGAGTTTCAGTGCCGAAGCAACGTCAGGTATGTAGGCCATATGCCCCAGCGATTCGCTGATCGAATCAAACAGCATGCTCTTTTGATTGTTCGTAGCAGGCGGATCAAACCCGAGCAGAACGCCTGATGTTCAATGTGATTCCGCGATTGGGCAGCACTTGTCGAACAATCCAGAGTGCGCGAATCGCTGCACTAACAACCAGTTTAAGATAATGTATCAAGCTCATAACTTGGGCTCAGTCATATTTCTAGAGGTGACACACATTCAAATGTAGGGACCTTTTTTGAAGAGCTTGCTAAGCGTTTAGTTCTCTGCCGTTTCCTCCTTGGCAACACCTCAGCCAATCAGAGTCAACACGTCAACCAATCAGCACTCTTTTCTCCTGCAGTATAAATTGTTGTGATCCTGATGTGTGCCAGATGATAAGCTTCAGGTTTACTCAATTGGTACCTGGAACGAGCGGGGAAAGCTTGGACAGGCTGGGTGGTTTCAACTGGAGTTTAGAAGAGTGCGGGGCGACTTGATTGAAGTGTGAGGGGTCCTGAATGGCAAGGTGGATGTGAAGAGGATGTTTGATCTTAAGAGTCATCGTGTTTTACAGCACAGAAAGAGGCCATTCGGCCCATCGTGTGTGTGTCGGCCATCAAGCCCCTCTCCATTCTAATCCCGTTTCCCAGCACTTGGTCCGCCGCCTTGTTTGCTGCGGAGTTCCAATTGCTCATCTAAATGCTTCTTAAATGTTGCGGGGGTTCCCGCCTCTCCCACCCTTTCAGGCAGCGAGTTCCAGATTCCCAGCATCCTCTGGGGGAGAAGGTGTTCCCTCAAATCCCCTCCAAATCTCCTGCCCCTGACCTTAAATCTGCCCCTTGGTTATTGACCCCTCTACTAAGGGGAATGGTTCCTTCCGACCCACCCTATCTAATAATGTTCATTAGGGTCACAAGTAGGCTCACATTAACGCAATGAAGTTACTGTGAAAATCCCCTAGTCGCTACACTCCAGCGCCTGTTCGGGAACACGGAGGGAGAATTCAGAATGTCCCATTCACCTAACAAGCACGTCTTTTGGGACTTGAGGGAGGAAACCGGAGCACCCGGAGGAAACCCACGCAGACACGGGGAGAACGTGCAGACTCCGCACAGACAGTGACCCAAGCCGGGAATCGAAGCCGGGTCTCTGGCGCTGTGCTAACCATTGTGCTACCGTGCCATCATAATTTTGTTCCCCTCGATCAGGTCCCCCCTCGGCCTTCTCTGCTCCAAGAAAAACAACCCCGGCCTAACCAGCCTCTCCCCATAGCTGAGGCGCTCCAGCCCAGGCAGCATCCTGGTGAATCTCCTCTGCACCCTCTCCAGCGCAACCACATCCTCCCTATAGTGTGGCGACGAGAACGGCACACAGTACTGTAGCTGCGGCCTAACCAGCGTTTTATACAGCTCCATCATAACCTCCCTGCTCTTATATTCTATACCTCGGTTAATAAAGGCAAGTATCCCATAGGCCTTCTTAACTGCCTTATCTACCTGTCTTGCTGCCTTCAGGGATCATTGTTTCTTTAAATTAAGCGTACCTAATTCATTTTTTCCAATTAAGGGGCAATTTAGCGTGGCCAATCCACCTACCCTGCACATCTTTGGGTTGTGGGGGCGAAACCCACGCAGGCACGGGGGAGAATGTGCAAACTCCACACGGACAGTGACCCAGAGCCGGGATCGAACCTGGGACCTCGGCGCCGTGAGGCAGCAGGGCTAACCCTCTGCGCCACCGTGCTGCCCCCTTTCAGGGATCTCTGGACATGCTCCCCAAGGCCCCCCTGGTTCTCTGTAGTTGCGAGTGTTCCACCTTTCATCGTGTATTCCCCGGCCTCGTTAGTCTTCCCAAAATGCATCACCGCACACTTTTCAGGGTTAAATTCCTTTTGCCGCTGTTCTACCCGTCTAACCAGCCTGTCTATATCCTGTAACCTAAGGCTTTCCGAATGTGGAATTCGAAATACAAACAGATCAGCCATGACCTTTTTGAACGGCGGAGTGGGAGGAGCAGAACTGCCTCCGCCTGCTCCTAGTCTCCATGTTCAGCAACATGTTTCCCCTTCACAGTTGTCCAACAATTGATTCAGGGCATCAAATGGGGACAGAGTCACCATAGAAAGGAGAGAGAGAGAGGATACGGACTATTGCAACAAACATAATTCAGTAAAATTAGTAACAGGGAAGGATGGTATGGAATCCACATCACGCGCCAATCACCACAAAAGAGCTGGCATGGACCAGTTGGGCCAAGTGGCCCGTTTCTCTACTGCAAATACTGTGTGGCGTGATGCAAGGAACAGAACAAGAACTGGCCGTCTGGCCCAATTGGTCTGTGCTGGTGTTTATGCTGCTCCTCCCCTCCAAAGATGTTTGAACTGAAGGGATAAGAGGTGACTGGAAGGTCCAAGCCAGTAAACAGGGCGAGTGAGCTGGCAGGAAAGACGCTGCCGTCAACCTTATTTGCTACTGCTGTCAAGAGTCAATTATCCATCTCAAGGGTGGGTGTCGGAATAGTCCAACTCCAGACACACCGCATTTTGCGCACCGCAAGACCCCAGCAACGCCAAGGTGATCACGGGCAGAGACCCCGGGGCAAGCCACTCACCTGGTCCCTGGAGATGCCGGCGTGCTTCTTGCGGTTCCACTCGCTGTAATGGAGGCATACCCCATTCTTGTCAAAGATGTACAGGTTGTGGACGGTCATCTGGAGGGGAAACACAAATTCAGTCAGGAGGCAGGAGCAATCCCATGGGTCGGAGGAGCTTCGCAGGACAACGGGAGCCAGCCCCAAGTCCTGGAACCCTCGCAACGGTCGGTGACCATCGGTGCCAAGCACATCGAGGCCCACGGCCTCCTCTGAAATAAGCAGAGCAGCACCGTCCCCACGTCCCGCCCTGAAATATATCACCTTATAAATCAAAACCGAAGCTTGCCACCCACTTGGAGATGAATCTGGCTACCTTTCCTATCGTCTAGCTGTTCTGCTTTCAGTTTCTGTGCAGCCCCACCTCACCCGACCCACTCGGTTACTCTCCTCACCGACCACTAAAAATATCTTCGAAGAGTTACTTGTGCACAATGTTATTCAAAGTCACAATGGGCCACAGATATTGGGGTGACGTAGCGATACACTGACAGCTGCATGGGCAGATGGTTAAAATACAAGTTCCTTTAGATACAAAGGCCCTCATACGGCCTGATCGGATTATTCTCGTGAATCACTTCAGCCAGGTTTTAATCGCCAACATCCCTCACAGATATCCTGACTTCCCGGCCCAACTTCTACTCCAGACCAAGACCTAGGGCTCGAAGGGCAGCATTAATTTGAACCCACCTCCCCGTCCCACCTCCCCACATCAGACAGTTCAGGTTTGGAGTCTCACTCGTGCTCTGAGCACTAAACCAAGGCTGATGCTCCAGTACGGAGGGAGTGCCGCACTGTCAGAGGGTCAGTACTGAGGGAGTGCCGCACTGTCAGAGGGTCAGTACTGAGGGAGTGCCGCACTGTCAGAGGGTCAGTACTGAGGGAGTGCCGCACTGTCAGAGGGTCAGTACTGAGGGAGTGCCGCACTGTCAGAGGGTCAGTACTGAGGGTGTGCTGCACTGTCAGAGGGTCAGTACTGAGGGAGTGCCGTACTGTCAGAGGGTCAGTACTGAGGGAGTGCTGCACTGTCAGAGGGTCAGTACTGAGGGAGTGCCGTACTGTCAGAGGGTCAGTACTGAGGGAGTGCTGCACTGTCAGAGGGTCAGTACTGAGGGAGTGCCGTACTGTCAGAGGGTCAGTACTGAGGGTGTGCTGCACTGTCAGAGGGTCAGTACTGAGGGAGTGCCGCACTGTCAGAGGGTCAGTACTGAGGGAGTGCCGCACTGTCAGAGGCACAGTACTGAGGGAGTGCCGCACTGTCAGAGGGTCAGTACTGAGGGAGTGCCGCACTGTCAGAGGGTCAGTACTGAGTGAGAGCCGCACTGTCAGAGGGTCAGTACTGAGGGAGTGCCGCACTGTCAGAGGGTCAGTACTGAGGGAGTGCCGCACTGTCAGAGGGTCAGTACTGAGGGAGTGCTGCACTGTCAGAGGGTCAGTACTGAGGGAGTGCCGCACTGTCAGAGGGTCAGTACTGAGTGAGTGCCGCACTGTCAGAGGGTCAGTACTGAGGGAGTGCCGCACTGTCAGAGGGTCAGTACTGAGGGAGTGCCGCACTGTCAGAGGGTCAGTACTGAGGGAGTGCCGCACTGTCAGAGGGTCAGTACTGAGGGAGTGCCGCACTGAGGGAGTATTTACCTCACTCTTCTATCCGACGCCGGGGAGTCAGGCAGCGCGCTAGACAGCCCCGGAACCGGGTCCTCCCTCACAACCGGTCGCTCTGAGCTTTATGAGGAAATAGCTTCAAAGGCGCCTCCCCTGGGATCCAATGAACGGGATTCCCGGCCTCACTGCCCTCATGATAATCCCCCACCTCTCGCTGGGACCGGGGCGTGTGGTTTGGCTCAGGCGGAGTTCCGGGCAGCCCCATGTCGACCGTTGGGGTCCTTTCCCGCCGTGCCGGCGCGGCGCTGATGACGCTGATGGAGCGCGGTTGCTATGGCGGCTGCGAACGCGGGAAGGGGGGACAGGGAGAGACAGAGTGTCCCCGGAGCGGAGAGAGAGGGGGACAGGTAAATGAGGGGAGGAGAGGGGTAAATGAGGGGAGGGGAGGTAAATGAGGGGAGGGGAGGTAAATGAGGGGAGGTAAATGAGGAGAGGAGGGGTAAATTGAGGAGGGGGGTAAATGTGGAAAGGTGAGGTAAATGGAGGGGAGGGATAAATGAGGTGGGAAGAGAGGTTGGCAGAGGGGAGTAGGCCTGGTGAAGGAGGCGAGGATGGGTGGGGGATTTGGGAATGGGTGGTAGGGGGGGTGTAATGGGTGGGGAGGGAGGGAGGGCTGGGGAAGAGTGGATCAAGACATTGGGCCACTTTGAGTATGTAGTGTGTTTGCCACACGGCATTTTTAAAGTCGGTGCAAAACTCGGTAATAATCCACTTTTAGCGATGCCTTCAAATACTGTTTCTCGCCAACAGGTTGTGGCCGTGAGACTGCTGTGTGAGGTGGAGAGATTCCCGCTGGGTTTCGACTGTCCGACACCAGACGATGGATTCCCCAATTCGACCTGAGGACTTGATGAGCGATGTCGAGCCCCTACCGGCCTCCGCACCCAGCTCTGCATCAGCCAGCCCGCACGCTGCCTGGGCTGCCGCCGCCAGCATGCCCTGCTTTGATCGCCCTGCCTCGACCGCTGTCTCCCGCTCTCTGCCCAGCAGCCCATGTGCCAGCCTCGCCTCCTCGTCCGAGCTCACCACCAGGCTGTACGCGTCGCTGCAGATGGGCTGTGAGTTGGGGGCTGCCCGCTGCTTGCCACCTCCCCAGTGCACCTCCCCCAAACAGGTCGACACCTCCCAGCACAAAGAGGCGTCGGTCCACAGCGACAGGCCCAATCCTGCACTCATTGGGCCTCACTCCCGCACGCAGCCCCCAGACCCCACGGCCAAGCTGGCCACCATCAGCAGGAGCCACGCCAGGCCTGGCCTCGTGCGTGACATGGTTTCTGCCAGCCACTCCGAAACAGCCACCTCCCGCCACTCAAGGTCCGTCCAGTTCGCCGAGGAGGGGCCCGCACAGTTGGCATCCTCTGAGCTGGAAGAACCTGTTGTGCAGATGACCCAGCGACTGTTCAAGAAGGTGGAAGGCAGCAACGGGGCAAAGGTAATTCTCTGGCAGTTCATCGTCAGCCTGTCCTGCGTGGGAACCATTCGTGGGCGAAGGGAATGGAGAAGTAGGGTTGGGAGGTGGCATAAACTAGTGTGGACCAGTTGGGCCGAATGTCCTGTTTCTGTGCTCTTCAATCGTAGATAGGGCTGCGGACATTGCTGGCAAGGCTGGCATCTACCGCCCACCCCTAGTTCTGTTCCACTAAGGGCCTCTGCCAGGCTACTTCTGGTGTTGGTGTGGGATGGGCCCATGGCAGCTTTCATGTTTCCCGGGCTGAAGGAATCAGTGAGCCTGTTGGATTCGCCACCCTCATGCTCTTTTTTTTTAAAAAAATGATTTTCCGTGTCGTTTATTTGCGGATTGGACGAAATTTAATTCCGGTTCTGAACCTGTGACACCAGGGCTTGTACCTGAGTTGACAGACCAAGCCCTCGGGATTAGTAGAACCAGTAGCTTAATCACCCCCGAAATCGCCTTGGTGAGGTTTCACCCCACTTTGCTCACCTTGTCCATTCTTCCTCCTCAGACTGGATCCAGGCACGTCTCGGAGATGGAGTCGGTGCGTTCCCATCTACAGAACATGTTGAAGCTTTCTCAGGAGCTCACCTACAGTGAGTATCTAATCCTGCATCGCAAGCTGATGCTTAATGGGAGGGTGGGCGCAGGGTGAATGCCATGGTGTTTTCCTGCCCCCCCCTCCACCGCCTTTGTGTCCTCCATGAGGTTACAGAAAGCCGCAATATCTTCAGGCATGGGCTGAGTGCGCTCCTCAGAGAGCGGTTCAGTGGGGGCATGGGGTGGAGTGTGTTCCTCAGAGAGCTGTTCAGCGGGGGGGCCAGACACAGCCCTGCCTCAAGAACAAGCATCGGGTATTAGGAGTCTGGCGATGAGAACTCCGATTCAGGCAAAGCAGTGTGAATTGTGTTCCTCCGTGAATTAACCCGGGCCTCGTCCCATTCCCTCCTTGCAGGGGACGCCGCTGTCAGTCCGACCTCTCCAACGCCGGCGCAGAAGGCAGCAGAGGATCAGCGGGATGACGATTCGTTCGAGAGCGACTGCACCAGCACCTTACTCAGGTGGGCTGTCGGAGTCGCGGCAGCACCTGCCGTGGTCGGGTAGGCGGCCTTTGCGAATCAATGCCTTTTATTTTTGGGAGGGTGGGGAGAACTGCTACTCGGACAGTCGCGTGCAGCGTTACCCGAGTGGCTCCAAAGGCAGGATAATCTGATTTCTTCGTAATTCCCGAGGATGAGGGATAAATATTGACCAGGACGTCAGGGAGAACCCTCCCACTCCCCTACTGAGCAACGCTGAGCAGACTTGGGAGGGGGGGGGGGGGGGGGGGGAAATCAGTGCAGTGGGGGCTTCAGTTTGACATTCAACCGCCAGACAATGCAGCACATCTTCAGCGCTGGCACTGCCTGAGTGAGGGGCCCAAGTCTGGAGTGGGGACTGGGAACCACAATCCATTGGGTGGAGTCAGCGCGTTATCACCAAGGCCAATTAGAGAATTAGTCGCATTGCCTGGGGGCTGGCGGGGGGGGTGGTGGATGGTGTGAGTGAGACGAGCTGTCAGCCTCTGGAAGACTTGGTCTAATAACAAAAGGAATAGGTCTTCCGAAGGGCTCGTTCCCTCTGCGACGCCCTGGTCCATTCCTCAGTCACCCTCAAACAT
Source organism: Scyliorhinus torazame (assembly GCF_047496885.1). Lineage (NCBI taxonomy): Eukaryota > Metazoa > Chordata > Chondrichthyes > Carcharhiniformes > Scyliorhinidae > Scyliorhinus > Scyliorhinus torazame. The sequence goes on from NC_092737.1 coordinate 10,442,239, forward strand.
CCCCTCCTGTCCCTTTGCCACTTTTATCGTGACAATCACAAGAGGTGCAATGCCTGTCATTTCACCTCCAGCTCTCTCGACATCCAAACACAAACCCGCTCTGGGCCGTGCCTAGGGCGCCACTCGCTCTCGCCTGGGACTTCCCCTCGCTCTGGGCCACGCCCTGGACCCCCTCGCTCTGGGCTTTGCCAGGGATCCTCTCCCTCTCGCCCAGGACCCCCTCGCTCTGGGCTCTGCCAGGGACTCGCTCTCCGCGAACCTGGGTTTGAAATTATCGGCGCCAATTTTGGATTCCCCACAACTTCCACCCAGAATCATCCTTGCCTGGTGCGGTGGACGCGTGACTCCAGTCCCGCGGCAACGCAGTTGATTATTAACGGCACCTCTGGAATGGCAGAGCGAGCCGCTGGGTCGTAGCAAACTGTGATGGAAACTGTTTTAAAAATGGGAGCACCGCGCTGCCGGGTGGGGCTGGCAGCTGTTGAATATGGCGGATCCCCGGTATCTTCACGAGGGCAGCGCCCTCAATAAATAAACCAAAACCAAAAAAAAGGGCCACGGGAAACCAGGGACATCTTTTGAAGTTTTTGTTTTGACCCCAAACCTGCCCAGCTTGACGGCGTTTAAATCGATGCGTTGGACAGGATGTGAAGGCAATGAGAGTGGATGCAAAAAAGAAAAGATACATTGTGGGGGGGGGGGGGGGGGGGGGGGATGCTGGTAAGGTGGCCCAGTGGTTAGCACTGCTGCCTCGCAACAGCAGGGACCCCGGTTCGATTCCAACCTTGGGTGACTGTGGAGATTTTGCGCATTCTCCCCGTGTCTCCATGGGTTTCCTCCGATGCTCCGGTTTCCTTCCACAGTCCAAATTTGTAAGCGGTATTCAGAGTTAGGGGGGCTGTCCGCCGGGAGAATAGCGTAAAACAGTTCCCATTGGTGGAAAGGAGAAGCAGAGGACACTGATTTAATGTGATTCGTAAACTGAACGACAGTGACATGTAGAACTTCTACCAGTGGATGGTCAGGATGGGGAATGTGCTGCCTGAGAGTGCGGTGGAGACCGGTTCAATCGGGGCTTTCAAAAGGGAGTTGGATAATTATCTGAAGAGAGAGTTGCTTTTGCAGAGAGCTGACAGGGAGGTGACGGGCTGAATGGCCTCATTTCTGTGGTGCAGCCTCTCTCTGACCTGTTGTTAATTATTTCAGTGCCAAACCGTTGCAGGAGATATCGGTGTCCCCGCCGATGTCCATCCTGGGATTGGATGAAGCTGCTCTCTTCCCTCGGTATTCCCGGATGCGGATGGGGACAGGCGAGGGGATGGCGGCCGAATCCTCCCTCTTCGAGTGTCAGATCCTGAAGGACACTCTCGACAAAGAGCGCACGAGGAGGAAGGTAAATAACGGCGCCCTCCCATCAGCGACCCCTCCACCTGTCTTCAGCCTTTTCAAATCCCCCCTTCCCACTGGGACTTCTCCTGATTCCCAACAACCACGTGCCTTTCTATAGCACCTTCTGGGAGTGAAATGTTCACTGGAGCAACAACCTGAGACTGAACTGCAATGGGACATGTGACCAAAAGCCTGATCGACAAGGCCGATTCTGAAGGAGCCTCTTCAATGAGGAGAGGTTTAAGGTGGGGAGGCGCCAAGGCTTTGGGCCGGGCAGCTGACGGCACGGCCGCCAGCGGTGGAGCGATTTTAAAATCTGGGATGTGCCAATAAAATATCCGCCGTGCTTCGAGGGCCTCTGTGCGTTTGGCGACAGTTCGGGTTCTGCGGTCATTTCCGGAAAAAAGTCAGCAATTGCTTCGATCAAACGGAGAGCGATCCTGCCCTCTGGCTCAGTTCTGCACGAGATGACACCCTTAATCAGCGATCCTCTGAGAAAGCTGAACGTTTGCACGAAACCAGCCTGTACATGAGTCACCGACAGGAGCATTCAGAACTGGAGAGTGTTCTGTTCAAATGGTGCATTTCTTTTTTTAAGTAAATTGTGAAGACGTTTGCCCTTTTGTTTTTCTCCTGGTCACATGTTAAAGCTGCAGCAAGTACTGTGCTCAGCCGCTGACTGATTGCTAGTTGGTGTATGATCGGGGTTGATGCCGCTTGCCGCTCTTTCCCTGCTCCTGTTCTGTGCTGTACTGTTCTGTGTTCTATCACCTTGCTGGATAATCACAAACTGCCTGAAAAACGCTCACGTGGCGATAAGCGGATTGGGGGCCCTGACTCCCTTGCTTGCCAGCTGGTTGGACTTAGAAAGTCAATCCATCTCTAATCCTCTTTGCAGGCACACCCAATCCTTTCTCCTTGATATTTGCTGTATGTTTGAAAGTGCCTCGTGGGCTCAACTTCAGTCACCTCCCGTCCAGTGACTCTGGAGCTTTAGAGTGGGCTTATTTCGAGACACAGCTAGTTTACTGCTTCATCACTGCATGCAAGCCCTGGTTTTAAACTCCCTTCTGAGTTCCATCTTTTAAAAAAATATATATTTTATTGAAATTTTTCAAACAAAAATGTTTCCGTTTTTACAACTCAACAAAGGAATATACATTAAACATTATTTAAATAATATAGTGAGCTAACAGCAAACTAGAAAAGAAAAAACAAATAGCAACTAATAGCAAAAACAAAAACACGAAATAGTGCTCCCCCCCCCTCCACCCTGGGTTGCTGCTGCTGTCCCTTCTGTCTTTTCATTAGCGTTCCGCGAGATAGTCAAGGAATGGTTGCCACCGCCTGGTGAACCCCTGAGCCGATCCTCTCAACGCAAATTTTATTAGTTCCAATCTTATGAACCCTGCCATGTTGTTTATCCAGGCCTCCACGCCCGGGGGCTTTGCTTCCTTCCACATAAGTAGAATCCTTCGCCGGGCTACTAGGGACGCAAAGGCAAGAATGTCGGCCTCTTTCGCCTCCTGCACTCCCGGTTCTTCTGCAACCCCGAATATAGCTAACCCCCAGCCTGGTTTGACCCGGACCCCCACCACCTTTGAAATCACTCTTGCCACACCCTCCCAGAACTCGTGCAGTGCCGGACACGACCAGATCATGTGTGTGTGGTTCGCCGAGCTTCCCGAGCACCTCCCACACCTGTCCCCCACCCCGAAAAATCTGTTCAGTCTTGCTCCCGTCATATGTGCTCTATGTAGAACCTTACATTGAATCAGGCTAAGCCTGGCACATGAGGACGAGTTTACCCTATGTAGGGCATCTGCCCATAGCCCCTCCTCGATCTCTTCCCCCAGCTCTTCTTCCCATTTTCCCTTTAGCTCCTCTATCATCGCCTCCCCGTCCCGGTATATTTCGGACACTTTGCCTTCTCCAACCCATGCCTCCGAAATCACTCTATCTTGGATCCCTTGCGTCGGGAGCTGCGGAAATTCCCTCACCTGTTGCCTCATAAATGCCCTCACTTGCATGTATCGGAAGGCATTCCCTGGTGGCAACTTATATTTTTCTTCTAGTGCTCCCAGACTTGCAAACGTCCCGTCTATAAACAGGTCCCTCAGCTTCCTAATTCCTGCTCGCTGCCAACCCTGGAATCCCCCATCTATCCTCCCCGGGACGAACCTGTGGTTATTCCTTATCGGGGACCACACCGAGGCACCCGTCACTCCCCTGTGTCGCCTCCACTGCCCCCAGATCTTCAAGGTCGCCACCACCACTGGGTTTGTGGTGTACCTTTTCGGAGAGAACAGCAGCGGCGCCGTCACCAGCGCTTTTAGGCTCGTTCCCTTACAGGACGCCATCTCTAGCTTTTTCCACGCCGCACCCTCTTCCTCCCTCATCCACTGACAGACCATCGAGACATTGGCGGCCCAGTAGTAGTCGCTCAGACTCGGCAGTGCCAGTCCCCCTCTGTCCCTACTGCGCTGCAGGAACCCCCTCTTTACCCTCGGGGTCTTTCCCGCCCACACAAAGCTCATAATACTCCTGTCTATTTTTTTGAAAAAGGCCTTTGTGATCAGGATGGGGAGGCACTGAAACATGAAAAGAAACCTCGTGAGGACCACAATTTTAACCGCCTGCACTCTGCCCGCCAATGACAGGGGCACCATATGCCACCTCTTAAAGTCCTCCTCCATCTGCTCCACCAGTCGCGTCAGGTTAAGTCTATGCAGGGTTCCCCAGTTCCTGGCCACCTGAATCCCCAGGTATCGGAAGTTCCTTACCACTCTCCTCAGCGGCAGAGCATCTATCCCCCTGCCCTGTTTCCCGGGGTGCATCACAAAAAGCTCACTCTTCCCCATATTTAGTTTGTATCCTGAGAACTCTCCAAACTCCCTAAGTATCTACATTACCTCTGGCATCCCCTCTACCGGGTCCGCTACATATAGCAGTAGATCATCTGCGTATAGCGACACTCGGTGTTCCTCTCCCCCTCTAAGCACCCCCTCCACTTCTTAGAATCCCTCAGCGCTATGGCCAATGGTTCAATTGCCAACGCGAACAGTAACGGGTACAGGGGGCACCCTTGTCTTGTACCCCTATGTAGTCGAAAGTATCCCGTTCTTTGCCTGTTTGTAACGACGCTTGCCATCGGGGCCCCATATAAGAGTCTGACCCATCTAATAAACCCCTCACCGAACCCAAACCTCTTCAGCACCTCCCACAGATAGTCCCACTCCACCCTATCGAATGCCTTCTCTGCATCCATCGCCACCACTATCTCTGCCTCCCCTTCCGGTGGGGGCATCATCATCACCCCCAGCAACCTTTGTACATTAGCATTCATTTGTCTCCCCTTTACAAACCCTGTCTGATCGTCATGCACCACCCCTGGGACACAATCCTCTATCCTTGTCGCCATTACTTTGGCCAGCAGTTTGGCGTCTACATTTAGGAGTGAGATGGGCCTGTATGACCCGCACTGCAGCGGGTCTTTATCTCGTTTCAGGATTAGCGATATCGTCGCCTCCGACATTGTCGGGGGTAGCATCCCCCTTTCCTTAGCCTCATTAAAGGTTCTTGCCAAAAGCGGGGCCAACAGGTCCATATAATTCCTGTAAAATTCCACCGGAAACCCATCTGGTCCCGGGGCCTTCCCTGTCTGCATGTTCCCTAGTCCTTTAATCACCTCATCCACCTCGATTAGCGCCCCCAGACCTGCCACCTCCTGCCCCTCCACCCTCGGGAACCTTAGCTGGTCCAGAAAGTGTAGCATTCCTTCTTTTCCCCCCGGGGGTTGGGACTTGTACAGCCTCTCATAGAAGGTCTTGAACACCTCGTTCACTTTCCCTGCTCTCTGCTCCATATTTCCCGTTTCGTCCCTAACTCCTCCGATCTCTCTCGCCGCCCCCCTCTTCCGAAGTTGTTGGGCCAGCAGCCGGCTCGCCTTTTCCCCATACTCATATTGTATCCCCTGTGCCTTCCTCCACTGTGCCTCTGCCTTTCCTGTAGTCAGCAGGTCAAACTCCGTCTGTAGTCTTCGTCTTTCCCTGTATAGCCCTTCGTCTGGGGCCTCCGCATATTTTGTATCCACCCTCAAAATTTCCCCCACTAATCTCTCTCTTTCTTTGCCCTCTTGTTCCCCCTTGTGGGCTCTGATGGAGATCAGCTCTCCTCTAACCACTGCCTTCAGCGCTTCCCATACTACCCCCACCTGAACCTCCCCATCGTCATTGACCTCCAGGTATCGCTCAATACATCCCCTCACCCTTCCGCATACCCCCTCGTCCGCCAGTAGTCCCATATCTAGTCGCCAGAGTGGGCATGCTCCCTTTCCTCTCCTAGTTCCAGATCCACCCAATGCGGGGCGTGATCTGAAACGGCTATGGCCGAGTACTCCGTTCCTGCCACCTTCGGGATCAGCGCCCTTCCCAAAACGAAAAAGTCTATCCGGGAGTATACCTTGTGGACATGGGAGAAAAAGGAGAACTCTTTACCCATCGGTCTGGCGAATCTCCACGGATCCACTCCCCCCATTTGTTCCATAAATCCCTTAAGCACCTTGGCCGCTGCCGGCCTTCACCCGGTCCTGGATCTGGACCGGTCTAGCCCTGGACCCAGCACTGTGTTAAAGTCCTCCCCCATTATCAAGTTCCCCACCTCCAGGTCCGGGATACGTCCCAGCATTCGCTTCATGAATCCCGCGTCATCCCAATTCGGGGCATATACATTCACCAGCACAACCGCCTCGCCCTGCAGTCTGCCACTCACCATCGCATATCTGCCCCCACTATCCACCACTATATTCTTAGCCTCGAATGATACACGTTTCCCCACCAATATTGCCACCCCTCTGTTTTTCGCGTCCAACCCTGAGTGGAATACCTGTCCCACCCATCCTTTCCTTAGTCTAACCTGATCCGCCAACTTCAGGTGCATCTCCTGGAGCATGACTACGTCCGCCTTCAGTCTCTTTAAGTGCGCAAACACCCGTACCCTCTTAATCGGCCCATTTAAACCTCTCACATTCCACGTGATCAGCCGGATTGGGGGGGCCATTCACACCCACCCCCCTCGTCGACTAGCCATCCCCTTTTTTAGGCCATCTCCTCATCCAGGTCCCGCGCACCCGCCTGTCCCCCAGGCAGCGCCCTCCCGCCCCGACCACCTCGTCTCGTACCAGCTCCCCCTTGCACTCAGCAGCAGCAACCCAGTTAATCCCCCCCCCTCCCCCCCGCTAGATCCCCCTCTAGCTTGATTACTCCCCCCATATTGCTTCCGGAAGTCAGCTAACTCTGGCTGACCTCGGCTTCCCCCGTTCACTCTTTGACCTCCCTGCGTGTGAGGCTCCCTTCCTTCCTGCGCCTCTTTTCCCGCTATAATTTCCATAGCGCGGGAAAATGCCCGCGCTTTCCTCTCGGCCCCGCCCCCTATGGCGCAGTTCCCTCATTCCCCTTCCCTGTCCCTTTTTCCCCACTGGCGCCCACATTTCTTCGTGTCCCCCCCCATCAGGGGGAGAAAAATTCCCCGTCCAACATTGTTATACAGTAGCCCTCCCCTTTCCCCACTTTACATTTCTGTACCACCACCTCGCTGCTTCTCTCCAAACATCAAACTCTCAAATCTAGTCCAGTTTCTCTTCTTGGATGAATGCCCATGCCTCCTCCGCCGTCTCGAAGTAGTGGTGTTTGCCCTGATGCGTGACCCACAGTCGCGCCGGCTTCAGCATCCCAAAATTAACTTTCTTCCTATGGAGCACCGCCTTGGCCCGGTTAAAGCTCGCCCTCCTTCTCGCCACCTCCGCATTCCAGTCTTGATACACACGTATCACCGCATTCTCCCATTTGCTACTCCGTGCCTTCTTGGTCCAGCTCAGGACCATCTCTCTGTCCCTGTAGCGATGGAACTTCACCACTATTGCTCTTGGTGTTTCACCTGCCTTTGGTCTTCTCACGAGGACCCGGTACGCTCCCTCCACTTCCAGGGGGCCCGTTGGGGCCTCAGCTCCCATTAGTGTATGGAGCATCGTGCTCACATACGCCCCAGCATCAGCTCCCTCCGTTCCTTCGGGGAGACCTAAAATCCGTAGGCTGTTCGAGCTGTTCTCCAGGGCTTCCAGCCTTTCTATGCACCTCTTATGTAGTGCCTCGTGTGTCTCCGTTTTTACCACCAGGCCCTGTATCTCATCTTCATTCTCGGCTGCCTTTGCCTTCACTCCACGGAGCTCCATCGCCTGGACCTTTTGTGTTTCCTTCAATCCCTCGATTGCCAGTAACATCGGCGCCAGCACCTCTTTCTTGAGCTCCTCCACACATCGTCGGAGAAACTCCTGCTGCTCCGGGCCCCATACCATCTGGGCTCCCTCGACCGCCATCTTGCTTCTCCCTTCTCTTCTCTGCCGCTGCTCCAAAGGATCCTCTGCAATCTGGCCACTACTGTCGCTCCTTTCTATCCACACCCGGGGGGACTCCTTCCTTCGTCACCTCACACTGGGTTGGGTCGAAAAAAAATTCAGTTGGGGCTCCCGATAAGAGCCCAAACGTCCGTTGGAACGGGAGGTGCCGAAACGTGCGGCTTAGCAGTGCATCGCCACAACAGGAAGTCCCTGAGTTCCATCTTTGACTAACTGAATCAGCTTTATCACTGCTCCCCCTCAACTGCAAATATCCCCCCCATTTGTAGAGCTGCGTGTGTGGGAATCCTATGAATGCACCAAACTGTGTTATCACCAATATTAAATCAGCTGTGTTTGATTCTGGATGCTTCGTCAAATTAACAGATTCTCCGGGAGCGAATTGCAGGCTGGAATCTAATCGAGGGGTTCGGAATGGTTTATATATAGAATAACAGATACCCGGGAGTGAGTTACAGACTGGAATCTAATCGAGGGGTTCGGGGTGGTTTATATATAGAATAACAGATACCCGGGAGTGAGTTACAGACTGTAATCTAATCGAGGGGTTCGGGGTGGTTTATATATAGAATAACAGATACCCGGGAGTGAGTTACAGACTGGAATCTAATCGAGGGGTTCGGGGTGGTTTATATATAGAATAACAGATACCCGGGAGTGAGTTACAGACTGGAATCTAATGGAAGGGTTCGGGGTGGTTTAGATATAGAATAACAGATACCCAGGAGTGAGTTATAGATTGGAATCTAATCGAGGGGTTCAGGGTGGTTTATATATAGAATAACAGATACCCGGGAGTGAGTTACAGACTGGAATCTAATCGAGGGGTTCAGGGTGGTTTATATATAGAATAACAGATACCCGAGAGTGAGTTACAGACTGGAATCTAATCGAGGGGTTCAGAGTGGTTTATATATAGAATAACAGATACCCGGGAGTGAATTACAGACTGGAATCTAATCGAGGGGTTCGGGGTGGTTTATATATAGAATAACAGATACCCGGGAGTGAGTTACAGACTGGAATCTAATCGAGGGGTTCGGGGTGGTTTATATATAGAATAACAGATACCCGGGAGTGAGTTACAGACTGGAATCTAATCGAGGGGTTCAGGGTGGTTTATATATAGAATAACAGATACCCGGGAGTGAGTTACAGACTGGAATCTAATCGAGGGGTTCGGGGTGGTTTATATATAGAATAACAGAGACCAGGGAGTGAGGTACAGACTGGAATCTAATCGAGGGATTCAGGGTGGTTTATGTGTAAAATAACGAGCGACTTGCCCTCTCTGTCCTAGCTGTATCGCAATATTTAAAGAGGATTTATGCTTTAATTTCTGCAGCTTTAATGAGAAGCAATCCATTAATTCCTTGGAAACGCTTCATCTGTTGACAGAGAATATTGTTTATCAAATGTTCCTCGATTCAGAGACCCAGATTTCTGTGTCCCTCCATTTCCGGCTCCTTGTGCGCTCCCCTGACTTTCATCACTTCACCATTGGTAGTCGTGCCTTCAGCTCTTTGGACCCTCGGTTCTGGAATCCCCTCTCTCCCAACCCCTCGGTCTCTCCCTCCTCCTTCCAAGGCACTTCTTTAAACTGACCAAACCTTTGGTCACCCAATACCTCGCTTTTCCGGGAGCTGAGGGCCGTTTGGCTGAAGCCAGCGACTATAACCTGACTGCACCGAGCAGGGCTGACGGGGAGTCTCTGCCATCTTGTCCCCTGCCAGAGGTGTGTTGGAAAGATTTACAGATTGATGATCAGCCTGTCTGACCGCGTAGTGAACGCGCCTATTTTGACCATCAAATCCTGGGTGAGATTCGAACCTGGAGCATCTGAGGCAGGGATGCTACACACTTTTCCACCAGGCCGCAGAACCGTCTTCGCCTGCTAGATTTGACAAGCTTGTGACATTATGACGTTCGTCTATCTGATAATTATGTGAGAGGCACCATTATGAGTGCAGATTTCTTTTTGCATTTCTGTCGCATGCACCCAAACCCTCACTTTAGTCGCTGTTGAGCCCTGGTTGGTCCAGCCTGCCCACTTGACCCTGCCACATGCTCAGAATGAAATCTTGTGGGCCCTCTCTGAATTGGTGGCGGAGGTTAAATGGTTAGACACACCGCTCTCACGAACAAGGAGCAGTAATAGGCCACTCGGCCCCTTCAGCGTGTTCCGCGGTTTATTAAGATCATGGTTATCTGAAAGTAACTGCATCCTGCCTACCCGCTGATAGCCTCGCGCGCGACCCCCCCCCCCCCCCCGCGCTTACCAGGTATTGCTAAACTCTGATTGGTGTTCTCTTTCTCCTCTTGACCAATCCCGTCGCAGCACTGTGAGAGGCAGATCCAGAGCCTGCAGAACAAGATCTTGGAACTCCAGCAGCAACTGGCTGTGGCAGTGTCAGCTGACCGGAAGAAGGACATCATGATCGAACAGCTGGATAAGGTACGGGGTTCAAAATTCAGCCGTGCTCCCTCCCCACTCCGCTGTGGCATCCTGGCGGACTCGCGAGACCATCTTTCTGATGAAGGACTAGGTGTGAAGGCGGGGGCGCAGAAAAGATTCATGAGAATGGTTCCACGGATGAGGGACCTCAGCTATTTAGACTGAAGATGTGGGGATGGCCTCCCATTGAGAAGGGAAGGTTGAGAGGAGAGTTGATCGAGGTTGAGAGGTACGGACAGTAGAGGGGGAGATCCCACTGATGGAAGGATCGAGAACGAGAGGGGCACAGGTTTAAGGGTTTGGCTAAAGAAGTGATAGAGACCCAGCGAGGGGTGAGGATCTGGAATGCTCTGCCTGAGAGTGTGGTGGAGGCAGGTTCAATCGATGCTTTCATAAAGGAATTGGATCATTATCTGAAAAAGAAGAATGTGCAGGGTAACGGCGAGAAGGCGGGGGAGTGGCACAAAAGTGCGTTGCTCCTTTGGAGAGCTGACGCAGACGCGATGGGCCGAATGGCCTACTTCTGGCTGTGAGGATTCTTGTGATGGGAGCGGAGTAAACCACTCGCCTCTCACCTCGCTTCCACCATCCGGAGCAGGATTAGCCCATCTCGGCCCTTAAGCCTGTTGCGCCATCCCATAAGATTGTGGTCAACCTTCTATTTGGTATCCACTTTCCTGCCCTGCTCTCCTTCCCCCCCCCCCCCCCCCCCCCCCCCCCCCCCGAGACTTGGACTCTCCAGCCAGGGGGAAACGGTCTCCCCACATCCACTCTGCAAACCCTGGGCGAAGTTCATGCGTTTCAACGAGCGAGAGCCTCTCGCTCTTCTAAACTCCAGAGACTATGAGCCCACTCTGCTCGATCTCTTCCCCTATCAGGACTGTGATGAATGTAATTAAAAAACCCTGGGTTAAAATGCTGACAGGCAATATGTCTGCTAAATCTGTGATTAAGGAGTCATAAAAGTGAGGTAATTGTTATAACCTGCCTACTTACCATTGGCTGGGGACTAATGACAATCCCACAATCCTGTGGGAGTATGAGCTTCCCCAATGAGGGGGGCGGAGAAACCATTAGTAAACTCCTAGTATAAATAAAGCTGGCCAGTTCAGGAACCAGCAGGAAGGAGTGTGCAGCAAGGGAAGCTGCTGCTGTTTTATATATATATTATATATATATATATATATATATGTTATTGTAAATAAATGTTATTACTTTGTATCCTTAAAACTTGTGCTGGATTCTTCGTGGCCCTCACAAAAGTAATCATTGATTTTTAACCATTTGCTTGTTTACATATAGATGGCTAATGGAATATTTTTTATCTTTTGGAGGATCCCTGGGCGTAGATAATTTTTTGAGATCATGGGGTATCTTAGTGTGAGGAGACTGGAGAATGTCTTATGCTTGGGATACAGATGATGTAATTAATGAGAGGAGGCTGTCTGTAGTTTTGCAGTCTGTTATAAGAATTTAAGTTGAACGGGAGTTGTTCCTGGAAGGGTGTCTCCCCAAAGGTCTGCAGAGAGAAATGAGTAACCCTGATTGTTAAATTTATTTATAAGTGGCATTTGAACTGTGTTGAGTTGCTTTGTTGGAAAATAGTTCCCCCCCCCTCTCTTTTATTTTAGAACTGTTTTAACTGTTAATTGTAAAGCTATTTCTTTGCTGTCAATATGGTTAATCCTGTCTTTAAATTAAAATTTGTTTTACTATAAAAGACACCTATTGGTCACTGCATTTCTATAGCACCCATCAAAATCTTGGGATCTCAAAATTCTTTCCAGTCAATAAAATTCTTTGGAAGCGTCACTTTTGCAGGATAAAGTAGCTCACTCTAAGCTCCCACACACACAGCAAGGATCAATTAATCTGTCTCCAGCAAGTTTGACAAGGCCGGGGGAAGGGCTTGAACCCACAACCTTCTGAATCTCGAGACACCGGTTCACTCCCCACTGACCCCATGGCTGGGCGAGGAGGGATTCACCGCTTTTGAGCCCCAAATCATTATCGCTTTGTTGACCATGTTCAAATATTTGCCCCTTGTTGAAACTGTGGACAGACTCTGGTGAAGGTCGTGGACGGCTGGAAGAAACATGACACCGAGAAATCGGAGGCCTTGAGGCAACTGCAGGAGGAACGTGAGGCCTCCGAGAGGAGGCGAGGCAAGCAGCAACAGGTAGGGCCTCTGAATGGGGGGGTCCTTTGCTGAGGGACTACAACCCTTGGCTGACCCCGTGGCTTTTCCGAGGCCTCTGCCTCCTCTAACTTGCTTGGGGTAGCTTGAGTGTGTGTGCGCGCTTATTTCTGCTAGCTTTAAAACTGTCGCCCTCCCACCATCACCTCCTCCTGCCCTGTTTTCATTCTTCTAATTCTCAACAACACTTTGCATTTGCACAGCGCCTTGAACTTAGTAAAACCTCCCGAGGTGCTCCACGGGAATGTTATCGAGCAATATCTGACGCCAAGCCTGACACCAAGCTCAGTTGCAGAGGTAGGTGTTAACGAGCTTGTTAAAGGAGTAGAGGGAGGTTTCGGGAGGGAAGTCCGGAATTTAATTCTCCCACTTCTACCTGGCTTTATTTTCCCCTCTCTCATCCGCGACGGGCCGATTTCCACAGGAAACCTCCCCTCGTGACAATCGCTGTTGAGTTGTGGAGGAAACTCTATCCTGGACTCCACGACGAATTTGGAAGCAGGGATGTCCCAGTGATGCTGTAATGCCCCTCTGCCCCAGGGCTACAGTTTAGTGTGCGTCCTGCGTCCTCATTTATGTGTGCTGCCCTGCCCGTGTGTGTGTGTGTGTGTGTGTGTGTGTGTGTGTGTGTGTGTGTGTGTGTGTGTGTGTGTGTGTTTGTGTGCGTGTGCGCCCTCGTGTGTGTATGTGCATGTTTGTGTGTGTGTGTGCGTGCGCGCACGTGTGTGTACGCATGTGCGTGTGGTCAGCATGTTTTGCCCACCTCAAATTGCCCCTTGAGAAGGTGGTGGGTGAGCCGCCTTCTTGAGACGCTGCAGTCCGTGTGGTGTAGGTGCTGTTTGGGAGGGAATTCCAGGATGTTGCCCCAGCGACAGTGGTGCCTCACGGCACCGCTATTGATCAGAATTCCTCAGTTTGCTCGTTCCATAATCTGTGAGGAAATTCTTTGAGCCATTTGCTCGGGAGGGATCGCTGTCTTTGGCAAGAAGGGAAAGGGGCCTCCCCATCAGAAGCTGACAATAAAAGTGATGCAGTATTTCCACTTTCTTCCCAGGCGCTGTTCAGTTTGGAGCACCATTTAACGCAAGCAAATCAAACACTGGCCAAAGAGCAGCAAGAGAAGGGTCTGCTGGAGGAGGAGAGGAGCGTGTTGGTAAGGGAAAGTGCTGTCCCCTGACTGACATCAGATAAACTAAATTACAATTTGGATCTGTGTTGTGGCGCAGTGGCCAACTCTCTCTTGCTTCTGAGCCACAAGCCTAAGGGCTCGAGCCTCGCTCCAGAGACGTGAGCACTCAGTGGGCTGACACGGCTGCTGGGGGAGTGCTGCAGTGTCGGAGGCGCTGTCTTTCGGGCGGGATGTCAAACCGAGGCCTTGCCTGCTCGAAGAATGTCGGCCTGGGATATGTACATGTTTCCTGAGTGCGACGTGAACTCACGACCTTCTGACTCCTAAGCGGGAAAGTTACCCACTGAGCCAGGGCCAGGAGGTATTGTATCAGGAGCCCTGTCCAGACCCCCTTCCCCTATCACACGGGTCAAATATAGTGCCCCGTCACTGCGAATAGTTAACGGGTCGCGGCCCAGGGATTGGAACTGACCCGAGTCCTATCTGGTTTGAACGGTGGTGTAAGAGGGCAGGATAAATGAGTCGGCCATTCGGCCCCTCCATCCTGTTCCACCATTCAATATGATCATGGCTGATTTTCTACCTCAATTCCACCTTCTTATCCAATCCCCATATCCCTTTGGTGTCCCCAAATCTGTCCGTCTCTGTGTCGATTAAACGCAATGGCGGAGCAAGCGCAGCTCACTGGGGTAGAGCCGGCCCCCATCCTGAGGCCGTTACACCATCGTCCAAACTCTCCGGCCAGACAGCCTCTCGGCATCAACCCTGTCCAATCCTTTAACAAATCCTGTACGTTTGCACGTGTCTTGTTATGGGCCAGGGTTTAGAGAACCCCAAAGTGTATCATGCAGTTCACCTGACCCACAACGTTTACTAGATTGTGGTATGGGGAGCACACGGCCCACTCTACAGGCGTGGGACAGCAGAAATGGAAAAGTGTTTTTTAAGGCAAAACAATGTTTATTCTATGAACTCAAGTTAACCTTTTTAAAACATACAGTGAACATCTTAGCAACCATTAATACAAATGCAACCCCCCAAAGAATACAACACTAAGTAATCCTTAATAACTTCCCAAACAACATCCAGAAGACAAAAGAAACACCTTTTAACCCGTTGCATGTGTTTGATGTTCCGAAGTGTCTTTTACCGAGTCGGGGTTGTTGCAATGACTCATTTATGGTAAAATATTATCAGAAATGAAGCAATTACTTGACGTTTCTGGCTTTTGTCACTACCCCCCCCCCCCCCCCCATCCTGCAGGAGGAGAAGAACCGGAAGCTGCAGAAGGTTCTGGAAACGGAGCAGCAGCGCTGCCAGAGGCTGCAGAGCGAGCGGGACGGGGCGGAGAGCGGCAGGCAGCATGAGCGGAAGCAGGCCGAGGGCCTGCTCGCCAAGCTGGGGGAGGAGCGCGAAGTGGGCAGCCAACGGGAGAAGCAGCTGGAGCAGAGGAACGCCGAGCGGGAGGAAGAACTTCAGAAGCAGCTGGAAAGAGAGAAGGTGGGGGGGGGGGGTGGTAGACGGGGTGACCATCTGGCCAGCTGTGGGGGTGGAGGGGGGGGGGGGTTTCCCGGTCTCATTTCCCTGAAATTTCTGACTCCCTTCCCCGCCGTCCTGACTGCATTTCGGATTCCTGTTTGGGTTTGAATTTTGTTTGTGTCTGTTGCACAGGTGTGCGCTCAGCGCGAAACGCAAAGGGCCCAGGACGCACAGCAGGTCCTCGCCTCCGTCCAGACAGAGCTCCAGCGGCTGGAAATCGAGCTGGACGCGGCCAAACGCGACAAGGAAAATCTGCAGATGGATCTCAGCCTGGTCAAGGTGAAGCACGCGCATCATTTTCTGATATCTCTGTTGGTCAGGGCGACCATCCTGTGCAGGAAAGGAGCCCGGAGCGTAAGAAATAGGCGCGGGATTATCCCGTTCAGTGTAATGGGCCAGTGTTTAGAGAACCCCAAAGTGTATCATGGAGTTCCCCTGACCCACATCTTTTAATAGATTGTGGAATGGGGCGCACACGGCCCACTCTACAGGTACAGCAGAACTGGAAAAGTATTTTTTTAAAGCAAAACAATGTTTATTCTATGAACTCAAGTTCACCTTTTTAAAACATACAGTGAACATCTTAGCAACATTAATTCAAATACAACCCCCAAAGAATACAACGCTGAATAATCCTTAATAACTTCATCCAGAAGACACAAGAAACACCTTTTACCAGAAGCACATCAGGTTTACATTCACTGCTGAGAATATTTATAGTTCTGAATTCACCAAATGATCGAGATAGTCTTTTGATGGCAGAGAGAACAGCAGTACACCTGCTCTGTCTGGCTTCAGCTCCAACACTGAAAATGAAACTAAAACACACCCTGCAGCAAAAAGCCTAAAACGAAAGTAAAATGCTGACGGACAGCCCAGCTCCACCCACTCTCTGACATCACTGCAGTAATATGAGCAGCCAAACATTTCTTAAAGCGACATTCTCATGACATCAGCGCCTCGAGCCTGCCCCGCCGACCCTGCCTGATCATTGGCTGCGCCTTCTCTTTCCTGCCTGCTCCCTGTGGCCCTCGATTCCCCTGAGAGACTCTGTCTCAGCCTCAAATATACGCAAGGTTGGAGCTCCCACACCCCCCGAGCGAGAGAATTCCAATGATTCGCAACCCTTTGAATGAAGGCGTTTCTCCTCAGCTCAGTCCTGAATGATTGGCTCCTTGTCCTAAACTCCAGAGAGTATAGGCCCCGATTCACTCAGCCTCTCACTCCAGGTAAGCCTTGGCTGTGTCGAGCTGCTCTATCTGGGCTGAAGCTATAGCCGCTGCCCAACGGGACGCAGCTCCCCTGAAGCAGTGAGGGGAGAAAAGCCAGCCAGGCTGATGACTGTGAGCAGGAGGGAGAAAACTGCTGGGTGGGATAAAGTATTGCAGCACAGACGCAGGCCTTTCGGCCCATTTGCGTTCATGCTGGCCCTCTGTAGAGCAATCCAGTCGGTCCAGTTCCCATGCTGCAAGGGGAGGTCGCGCAAGAGAGACTTTTTCCATCTCCCAGGCGACTGGACTGAGTTAGCTGATGCTGAGAGTATTTGGAGTACCGCCGATTGGGTTCAGGGATTTAAAAAAAAATAAAAAAAATTTTGTATCGTGTGTGTGTGTGTGTGTCATCTCCCCATGATGTTCAATGGCATTAACATCGCTGAATCTCCCACTATCAACATCCTGGGGGGGTTACCACTGACCAGAAACTGAACTGAACCAGTCATATTGTTAGTGTTGCGACCAGAGCAGGTCCGAGCCACGGAATTCCACGGCGAGTAACTCGCCTCCTGACCCCCCCAAAGCCAGTCCACCATCTACAAGTTAGGAGTATGATGGGATACTCTCCACTTGCCTGGATGAGCGCAGCCCCAACAACACTCTAGAAGCTCGACACCATCCAGGATAAAGTAGCCCCGCTTGATTGCAACCCTCATCCAACACCTTAAACATTCACTCCCTCCACCACCAACGCACAGTGGCAGCCGTGCGTACCGTCTACAAGATGCACTGCAGCAACTCACCGAGGCTCCTTAGGCAGCACCTTCCAAACCCACGACCGCTACCATCTAGAAGGACAAGAGCAGCAGATACCTGGGAACCCCACCACCCGGAGGTTCCCCTCCGAGTCACTCACCGCCCCGCCTGGGAAATATATCGGCCGTTCCTTCACTGTCACTGGGTCAAAATCCTGGAACACCCTCCCTAACAGGGCTGGAGCGGTTCAAGAAGGCAGCTCACCACCATCTTCTCAAGGGGCAATTAGGGATGGACAATGAATGTTGGCTTAGCCAGCGATGCCCACACCCTATGGATGAAGTAAAATAATAAGCACCCCATGGTCAAACAGCCGGTCAACACTCGAGGCCTCAGCCTGACGTTAGAGGGAGGGCGCCTAGCACTTGCTGATTGGTACCCCAGTCGAATCTGTACCTTCGGGAAAAGCTCAGTAAGAAGTCTTACAACACCAGGTTAAAGAGGTGTGAATTGTGTCAAGCCAGGACAGTTGGTAGGATTTCGCAGGCCAGATGGTGGGGGATGAATGTAATGCGACATGAATCCCAGGTCCCGGTTGAGGCCGCACTCATGTGTGCGGAACTTGGCTATAAGTTTCTGCTCGGCGATTCTGCGCTACCGCGCGGCCTGAAGGCCGCCTTGGAGAACGCTTACCCGGAGATCAGAGGCTGAATGCCCTTGACTGCTGAAGTTTTCCCAGACTGGAAGGGAACATTCCTGCCTGGTGATTGTCGCGCGATGTCCATTCATTCGTTGTCGCAGCGTCTGCATGGTCTCGCCAATGTACTACGCTTCGGGACATCCTTTCCTGCAGCGTATGAGGTAGACAACTTTGGCCAAGTTGCACAAGTATGTACTGCGTCCCTGGTGGGTGGTGTTCTTATGTGTCATGGTGGTACCCATGTTGATGATCTGGCACATCTTGCAGAGATTGCCATGGCAGGGTTGTGTGGTGTCGTGGTCGCTGTTCTCCTGAAGGCTTTGGAGTATGCTGCAAACAATGGTCTGTTTGAGGTTGCATGGTTGTTTGAAGGCAAGTAGTGGGGGTGTGGGGATGGCCTTGGCAAGATATTCGTCTTCATCGATGACGTGTTGAAGGCTGCGAAGAAGATGGCGTAGTTTCCCCGCTCCGGGGAAGTACTGGACGACAAAGGGAATTCTGTCGGTTGTGTCCCATGTTTGTCTTCTGAGGAGGTCGGTGCGGTTTTTTGCTGTGGCGCGTTGGAACTGTCGATCAATGAGTCGAGTGCCATATCCCGTTCATACGAGGGCATCTTTCAACGTCTGTAGATGTCTGTTACGCTCCTCCTCATATGAGCAGATCCTGTGTATACGGAGAGCTTGTCCATAGGGGATGGCTTCTTTAATGTGTTTAGGGTGGAAGCTGGAGAAGTGGAGCATCGTGAGGTTATCCGTGGGTTTGCGGTAAAGCGAAGTGCTCAGGTGACCACCCTTGATGGAGACGAGTGTGTCCAAGAATGCAACTGATTTTGGAGAGTAGTCCATGGTGAGTCTGATGGTTGGATGGAACTTATTGATGTCATCGTGTAGTCGTTTCAGTGATTCTTCGCCGTGGGTCCAAAGGAAAAAAATGTCATCGATGTATCTGGTGTATAACATCGGTTGAAGGTCCTGTGCGGTGAGTAGGTCCTGTTCAAACTTGTGCATGACGATGTTGGTGTATTGGGGTGCGAACTTGGTCCCCATGGCTGTTCCGTGCATCTGGATGAAGAACTTGTTGTCGAAGGTGAAGACGTTGTAATCCAGAATGAAGCGGATGAGTTGCAGAATTGCGTCTGGAGATTGACAGTTGTCGGTGTTGAGTACTGCAACAGCCAGGTACGCAGCACATACTCGTGCGACTCGGCCAACGTTGTCTACCTCATACGCTGCAGGAAAGGATGTCCCGAAGCGTGGTACATTGGCGAGACCATGCATACGCTGCGACAATGAATGAATGGACATCGCGCGACAATCACCAGGCAGGAATTTTCCCTTCCAGTCGGGGAACACTTCAGCAGTCAAGGGCATTCAACCTCTGATCTCCAGGTAAGTGTTCTCCAAGGCGGCCTTCAGGACGCGCGACAACGCAGAATCGCCGAGCAGAAACTTATAGCCAAGTTCCGCACACATGAGTGCGGCCTCAACCGGGACCTGGGATTCATGTCGCATTACATTCATCCCCACCATCTGGCCTGCGAAATGCTACCAACTGTCCTGGCTTGGTACAATTCACACCTCTTTAACCTGGGGTTACCCCATCTCTGGATCTGTAAAGATTTAATCACCTGCTAATGCTCGCATTCCAAGCATTGTCTGGCATCTTTGAATTTGTCTATGTATGTGTTTCTGGAACATTCCTCTTCATTCACCTGAGGAAGGAGCAGTGCTCCGAAAGCTAGTGACATCGAAACAAACCTGTTGGACTTTAACCTGGTGTTGTAAGACTTCTTACTGCGCTCACCCCAGTCCAACGTCAGCATCTCCACATCATGGCTACCTTCGGGAAAAGAGGGGGAGAGAAGACTTGCTGTAAAAACTGCTTCTTCGGCGTTGACTATTGAAACAATCTGTCTCTGCTCCAGGCCCGCTTTGAATCGCAGCGAGTCAAGAGTGAGACAGAGTTCAAGATGACCCTGGAGCAGCAGGTGACTGAGCGACTAACCACCGTCCACGAAGAAAGCACCCGGCAGGCGTCCGCAGTCC
The DNA here is from genome assembly GCF_047496885.1 of Scyliorhinus torazame. Lineage (NCBI taxonomy): Eukaryota > Metazoa > Chordata > Chondrichthyes > Carcharhiniformes > Scyliorhinidae > Scyliorhinus > Scyliorhinus torazame. The sequence continues at coordinate 10,462,075 of NC_092737.1, forward strand.
GCGAGCAGCACAGGTAAACCCCGCCCCGTCTCGCTAGTGCCAGCTGCATTCGTGCTGTTGCCTCGTGGAGCTCCGCTGTTTCGCCCGCCCCCACACGGCCTGCGCTCCATGTGCGATCCGCAGTATTCATTTTCCCAATGATGAAAAGCTCCCAGCTCCGGAAAGCTGAGGGCTGCGGTTCTGGATCCCTGGAGCCTCGGGCAGGGGACCGGAAGAGACCTTTGGCAGGGTTGGAAAGCCAGGGTGCGTGAGTAAGCGATGGCTGAGAGGAGTTTCTCTGCTCACATCCATCTCCCATAGTCCTGCTCTCCCCTTTCTTCCCTCGTCTTCTTTCCACTCTCCTGCCAAGGATAGACAGACTCTGCAGTGAGAAGCAGGTGTACCCATTGATATCTGACAGTATCACAGAATGGTTAGAGCCAGAGAAGGCCATTCGGCCCGTCATATCTGCCCCCCCCGCCCCCCCCGGCCCCTCCATGTGGCCCTGCAGATTCATCCTCCTTTAATCCCCTTTCGAAGGCCTCGATTGACTCTTGCCTCCTGCACCCTCTCGGGCAACACATTTCCGACCTTAACCACTCGCCGCGCGAAAACCCGTTTCTCCTCGTGTCGCTTTTGCCAATTACTTTAAAATCTGTGCCCTATCGATCCTTTCGCAAGCGGGGACAGTTCCTCCCCGTCTACTCTGTCCAGACCTGTCATCGCCACGGTCAAATCTCCTCCCAGAAAGTTCGGAAATCGGCACGGGAAAGACGACCCTAAACGCGACCAGACCTCGAGCCTGGTACGCCATTCGGTAAAATGATGGCTCATCTGATTGTCGCCTTGAACACTTTCCTCCCTTTGTAACCCTCAGCTCCCTTGTCGGTGAACAATCTCTCTGACTCAATCTTGAATATATTCAATCATGTACAGAATCCAGGCTGACACTCCCAGGGTAGTACTGAGCCAGTTTGACCGCAGGATACCCCGCCCCTTCATCCAGGTCATTAATACATATTCAAAGTATTTGAAGGCTCCAGCAGCGAACGCTGTGGCACTCGCCAGTTAATTCGCTAATCTGAAAACGACCCATCTATCCTGACTCCGTTCCCTGTTAGGTTAGCTAACCACCTCTATCCATGCGGACACCTATTAAGACCATAAGACATAGGAGCGGAAGTAAGGCCATTCGGCCCATCGTGTCCACTCCACCATTCAATCATGGCTGATTTCAACTCCATTTACCCGCTCTCTCTCCATAGCCCTTAACTCCTCGAGAAATCAAGAATTTATCAACTTCTGTCTTAAAGACACTCAACGTCCCGGCCTCCACCGCCCTCTGTGGCAACGAATTCCACAGACCCACCACTCTGGCTGAAGAAATTTCTCCTCATCTCTGTTCTAAAGTGACTCCCTTTTATTCTAAGGCTGTCCCCCCGGGTCCTAGTCTCCCCTGCTAATGGAAACAACTTCCCTACGTCCACCCTATCTAAGCCATTCATTATCTTGTAAGTTTCTATTAGATCTCCCCTCAACCTCCTAAACTCCAATGAATATAATCCCAGGATCCTCAGACGTTCATCGTATGTTAGGCCTACCATTCCTGGGATCATCCGTGTGAATCTCCGCTGGTCCCGCTCCAGTGCCAGTATGTCCTTCCTGAGGTGTGGGGCCCAAAATTGCTCACAGTATTCTAAATGGGGCCTAACTAATGCTTTATAAAGCTTCAGAAGTACATCCCTGCTTTTATATTCCAAGCCTCTTGAGATAAATGACAACATTGCATTTGCTTTCTTAATTACGGACTCAACCTGCAAGTTTACCTTCAGAGAATCCTGGACTAGGACTCCCAAGTCCCTTTGCACTTCAGCATTATGAATTTTGTCACCGTTTAGAAAATAGTCCATGCCTCTATTCTTTTTTCCAAAGTGCAAGACCTCGCACTTGCCCACGTTGAATTTCACCAGCCATTTCTTGGACCACTCTCTTAAACTGTCTAAATCTTTCTGCAGCCTCCCCACCTCCTCCATACTACCTGCCCCTCCACCTATCTTTTACCCTCACTACTGCAAGCTCTGCTCTCACTGAATGCCTTTTGGAAATCTAAATACATTACATCTACTGGTTCTCCTCTATCCACCCCTATCCACCCTGCTTCCCCGTGATACCTGGTCCAGCTCTGGATTAATAACCAAACGATTCGCACATGAGGAATAGGGTGACGGAGAGAAACATTCAGGGATATTTCAAAGAGACAGTTGGATGGTTTAGCACAGTGGGCAGCATGGTAGCATTGTGGGGGCAGCACGGTAGCATTGTGGATAGCACAATTGCTTCACAGCTCCAGGGTCCCAGGTTCGATTCCGGCTTGGGTCACTGTCTGTGCGGAGTCTGCACATCCTCCCCGTGTCTGCGTGGGTTTCCTCCGGGTGCTCCGGTTTCCTCCCACAGTCCAAAGATGCGCAGGTTCGGTGGATTGGCCATGATAAATTGTCCTTCGTTTCCAAAATTGCCCTTGGTGTTGAGTGGGGTTACTGGGTTATGGGGATAGGGTGGAGGTGTTGACCTTGGATAAGGTGCTCTTTCCAAGAGCCGGTGCAGACTCGATGGGCCGAATGGCCTCCTTCTGCACTGTAAATTCTATGGACAGCTGGCTTGTAATGCAGAACAAGGCACCAGGGTGGGTTGAATTCCCGTACCGGCCTCCCCGAACAGGCGGCGGAATATGGCGAATAGGGCTTTTCACAGTAACTTCATTAAAGCCTACTTGTGACAATAAGTGATTATTATTACTATGATGTGGAATTGTAGATTCTGGATGAGATAGTATGGGCCAAATGGCTTTCCTCATCTGTATCAATCTTTAACCTCGGGTCCTTCTGTATGACAAGGGTACATCTAGCATGCAGACTGGACACTGCCTTTATGCTTTATTTCTCTGCCTCAATTGAAAAAATATCAACTAGCAAGTAGGGTGTGGGATTTGAGTACACGGGTAGCACAAGTGGCCAGCACTGTTGCTTCGCAGCGCCAGAGTCCCAGGTTCGATTCCCCGCTGGGTCATTGTCTGTGCGGAGTCTGCACGTTCTCCCCGTGTGTGCGTGGGTTTCCTCCGGGTGCTCCGGTTTCCTCCCACAGCCCAAAGACGCGCAGGTTAGGTGGATTGGCCGTGATAAATTGCCCATAGTGTCCAAAATTGCCCTTGGTGTTGGGTGGGGTTACTGGGTTATGGGGATAGGGTGGAGGTGTGGGATTGGGTAGGGTGTTATTTCAAAGAGCCGGTGCAGTCTCGATGGGCCGAATGGCCTCCTTCTGCACTGTAAATTCTATGCCGAACAAATGGACAAGCAGGCCATTATCGTGTGTGGGAGTTTGTGCGTAAATTGACTGCTGCCTCGCAGACACCACCTCAGCGACTGAACGTCAAAGGAAGTTCTCCGGTGTTCATGATGAGACACCCTGATGTTGTGAATGATGCAATTTAAATCCGCATTCGTCCTGACCCAGACAGCGCTCGGATCCTCTGATTTTCGCTCTTGACGGCTGAAGTGAACCTTCACCTTCCTTGCTCACTGGAGCCGCCAAAGAACTTTGCCAGAGAATGCTAACGTAAACCTTGTGGTCGAAGCCTTTCACCCTCGGCAGGCAGCGTCTGAAGTTGAACCCGTGCTTTGATTCCTCTTTTTGTTCTCTGTGTTGCTGTTTAGGAAACAGACCATGGAGCTGACTGCCCAACATGAGCATGAGATGGGTAAGCAGTTAGCCGAGTTCAGATTGGAACTGCAGGAACGGGACGAGAAGTACCGTCGCCTAATTGAAGGCTACGAGATGAGGTAGGAGGAAAAGCCTCGACTCTGGTATCCACTTGGTTGCCACTGACGCTCTCTCTAATTTATCTTTGCGTTTCTGGGCCTCCTCGCACCATGCAGTAGTTCCTAATTGCCACATAACTTCAAACATCCGAAATAAGAGCATAAGTAGGCCATTCGGCCCCTTAGGCCTGCTGCACCATTTGATAAGGTCGGGGCTGTTCTGTTTGTGTCCCAGCTTCGAGGAAACATTCTGGAGCGTCGCATTGAAGGGCGAGTGTTCGAAGGGGGACTGACACTCCCAGGGTAGTACTGAGAGTGATGTACATAATCCAGAACCACGCTCCCAAGGTAGCACTGAGAGGGATGTACATAATCCAGATCCACACGCCCAGGGTAGCACTGAGAGAGATGTACATAATCCAGAACCACGCTCCCAAGGTAGCACTGAGAGGGATGTACATAATCCAGATCCACGCTCCCAGGGTAGCACTGAGAGGGATGGACATAATCCAGATCCACACTCACAGGGTAGTACTGAGAGTGATGGACATAATCCAGATCCACACTCCCAGGGTAGCACAGAGCGATGTACATAATCCAGGCTGACACTCCCAGGGTAGTACTGAGAGAGATGTACATAATCCAGATCCACGCTCCCAGGGTAGCACTGAGAGGGATGTACATAATCCAGATCCACACTCCCAGGGTAGCACTGAGAGGGATGGACATAATCCAGATCCACACTCCCAGGGTAGTACTGAGAGTGATGGACATAATCCAGATCCACACTCCCAGGGTAGCACAGAGAGCTGTACATAATCCAGGCTGACACTCCCAGGGTAGTACTGAGAGAGATGTACATAGTCCAGATCCACGTTCCCAGGGTAGTACTGAGAGAGATGTACATAATCCAGATCCACACTCCCAGGGTAGCACTGAGAGGGATGTACATAATCCAGATCCACACTCCCAGGGTAGCACAGAGAGATGTACATAATCCAGGCTGACACTCCCAGGGTAGTACTGAGAGAGATGTACATAATCCAGATCCACGCTCCCAGGGTAGCACTGAGAGGGATGTACATAATCCAGATCCACACTCCCAGGGTAGCACTGAGAGGGATGGACATAATCCAGATCCACACTCCCAGGGTAGTACTGAGAGTGATGGACATAATCCAGATCCACACTCCCAGGGTAGCACAGAGAGCTGTACATAATCCAGGCTGACACTCCCAGGGTAGTACTGAGAGAGATGTACATAGTCCAGATCCACGCTCCCAGGGTAGTACTGAGAGAGATGTACATAATCCAGATCCACACTCCCAGGGTAGCACTGAGAGGGATGTACATAATCCAGATCCACACTCCCAGGGTAGTACTGAGAGAGATGTACATAATCCAGATCCACACTCCCAGGGTAGCACTGAGAGAGATGTACATAATCCAGGCTGACACTCCCAGGGTAGCACTGAGAGTGATGTACATAATCCAGATCCACACTCCTAGGGTAGCACTGAGAGAGATGTACATAATCCAGGCTGACACTCCCAGGGTAGCACTGAGAGTGATGTACATAATCCAGATCCACACTCCTAGGGTAGCACTGAGAGAGATGTACATAATCCAGGCTGACACTCCCAGGGTAGCACTGAGAGGGATGTACATAATCCAGATCCACACCCCCAGGGTAGTACTGAGAGTGATGTACATAATCCAGATCCACACGCCCAGGGTAGTACTGAGAGAGATGTACATAACCCAGGCTGACACTCCCAGGGTAGTACTGAGAGAGATGTACATAATCCAGGCTGACACTCCCAGGGTAGGACTGAGAGAGATATACATAGTCCAGATCCACGCTCCCAGGGTAGTGCTGAGAGAGATGTACATAATCCAGATCCACACTCCCAGGATAGTACTGAGAGAGATGTACATAATCCAAATCCACACTCCCAGGGTAGTACTGAGAGTGATGTACATAATCCGGATCCACACTCCCAGGGTCGTACTGAGAGAGATGTACAGAATCCTGATCCACACTCCCAGGGTAGCACTGAGTGAGATGTACATAATCCAGATCCACACTCCCAGGGTAGCACTGAGAGATTGATGTACATAATCCAGATCCACACTCCCAGGGCAGTACTGAGAGAGATGTACATAATCCAGATCCACACGCCCAGGGTAGTACTGAGAGAGATGTACATAATCCAGATCCACACTCCCAGGGTAGTACTGAGAGTGATGTACATAATCCGGATCCACACTCCCAGGGTAGTACTGAGAGAGATGTACAGAATCCTGATCCACACTCCCAGGGTAGCACTGAGAGAGATGTACATAATCCAGGCTGACACCCCCAGGGTAGCATCGAGAGAGATGTACATAATCCAGATCCACACTCCCAGGGTAGCACTGAGAGAGATGTACATAATCCAGGCTGACACTCCCAGGGTAGTACTGAGAGGGATGTACATAATCCAGATCCACACTCCCAGGGTAGTACTGAGAGTGATGTACATAATCCAGGCTGACACTCCCAAGGTAGCACTGAGAGTGATGTACATAATCCAGATCCACACCCCCAGGGTAGCACTGAGAGAGATGTACATAATCCAGATCCACACTCCCAGGGTAGCACTGAGAGAGATGTACATAATCCAGATCCACACCCCCAGGGTAGTACTGAGAGAGATGTACATAATCCAGATCCACACTCCCAGGGTAGTACTGAGAGAGATGTACATAATCCAGATCCACACTCCCAGGGTAGTACTGAGAGTGATGTACAGAATCCAGATCCACACTCCCAGGGTAGTACTGAGAGTGATGTACATAATCCAGATCCACACTCCCAGGGTTGTACTGAGAGATTGATGTACATAATCCAGATCCACACCCCCAGGGTAGTACTGAGAGAGATGTACATAATCCAGGCTGACACTCCCAGGGTAGGACTGAGAGTGATGTACATAATCCAGATCCACACGCCCAGGGTAGTACTGAGAGAGATGTACATAATCCAGATCCACCCTCCCAGGGTAGCACTGAGAGTGATGTACATAATCCAGATCCACACTCCCAGGGTTGTACTGAGAGATTGATGTACATAATCCAGATCCACACCCCCAGGGTAGTACTGAGAGAGATGTACATAATCCAGGCTGACACTCCCAGGGTAGTACTGAGAGTGATGTACATAATCCAGATCCACACCCCCAGGGTAGTACTGAGAGAGATGTACATAATCCAGGTTGACACTCCCAGGGTAGCACTGAGAGAGATGTACATAATCCAGGTTGACACTCCCAGGGTAGCACTGAGAGAGATGTACATAATCCAGGCTGACACCCCCAGGGTAGCATCGAGAGAGATGTACATAATCCAGATCCACACTCCCAGGGTAGCACTGAGAGAGATGTACATAATCCAGGCTGACACTCCCAGGGTAGTACTGAGAGGGATGTACATAATCCAGATCCACACTCCCAGGGTAGTACTGAGAGTGATGTACATAATCCAGGCTGACACTCCCAAGGTAGCACTGAGAGTGATGTACATAATCCAGATCCACACCCCCAGGGTAGCACTGAGAGAGATGTACATAATCCAGATCCACACTCCCAGGGTAGCACTGAGAGAGATGTACATAATCCAGATCCACACCCCCAGGGTAGTACTGAGAGAGATGTACATAATCCAGATCCACACTCCCAGGGTAGTACTGAGAGAGATGTACATAATCCAGATCCACACTCCCAGGGTAGTACTGAGAGTGATGTACAGAATCCAGATCCACACTCCCAGGGTAGTACTGAGAGTGATGTACATAATCCAGATCCACACTCCCAGGGTTGTACTGAGAGATTGATGTACATAATCCAGATCCACACCCCCAGGGTAGTACTGAGAGAGATGTACATAATCCAGGCTGACACTCCCAGGGTAGGACTGAGAGTGATGTACATAATCCAGATCCACACTCCCAGGGTAGCACTGAGAGAGATGTACATAATCCAGATCCACCCTCCCAGGGTAGCACTGAGAGTGATGTACATAATCCAGATCCACACTCCCAGGGTTGTACTGAGAGATTGATGTACATAATCCAGATCCACACTCCCAGGGTAGTACTGAGAGAGATGTACATAATCCAGGTTGACACTCCCAGGGTAGCACTGAGAGAGATGTACATAATCCAGATCCACACCCCCAGGGTAGTACTGAGAGAGATGTACATAATCCAGGTTGACACTCCCAGGGTAGCACTGAGAGAGATGTACATAATCCAGGTTGACACTCCCAGGGTAGCACTGAGAGAGATGTACAAAATCCAGATCCACACTCCCAGGGTAGTACTGAGAGTGATGTACATAATCCAGATCCACACCCCCCGGGTTGTACTGAGAGAGATGTACATAATCCAGGCTGACACTCCCAGGGTAGTACTGAGAGAGATGTACATAATCCAGATCCACACTCCCAGGGTAGTACTGAGAGTGATGTACATAATCCAGATCCACACTCCCAGGGTAGCACTGAGAGGGATGTACATAATCCAGATCCACACTCCCAGGGTAGTACTGAGAGAGATGTACATAATCCAGATCCACACCCCCAGGGTAGTACTGAGAGAGATGTACATAATCCAGATCCACACTCCCAGGGTAGTACTGAGAGTGATGTACATAATCCAGATCCACACTCCCAGGGTAGCACTGAGAGGGATGTACATAATCCAGATCCACACTCCCAGGGTAGTACTGAGAGAGATGTACATAATCCAGATCCACACTCCCAGGGTAGCACTGAGAGAGATGTACATAATCCAGGCTGACACTCCCAGGGTAGCACTGAGAGTGATGTACATAATCCAGATCCACACTCCTAGGGTAGCACTGAGAGAGATGTACATAATCCAGGCTGACACTCCCAGGGTAGCACTGAGAGTGATGTACATAATCCAGATCCACACTCCTAGGGTAGCACTGAGAGAGATGTACATAATCCAGGCTGACACTCCCAGGGTAGCACTGAGAGGGATGTACATAATCCAGATCCACACCCCCAGGGTAGTACTGAGAGTGATGTACATAATCCAGATCCACACGCCCAGGGTAGTACTGAGAGAGATGTACATAACCCAGGCTGACACTCCCAGGGTAGTACTGAGAGAGATGTACATAATCCAGGCTGACACTCCCAGGGTAGGACTGAGAGAGATATACATAGTCCAGATCCACGCTCCCAGGGTAGTACTGAGAGAGATGTACATAATCCAGATCCACACTCCCAGGATAGTACTGAGAGAGATGTACATAATCCAAATCCACACTCCCAGGGTAGTACTGAGAGTGATGTACATAATCCGGATCCACACTCCCAGGGTCGTACTGAGAGAGATGTACAGAATCCTGATCCACACTCCCAGGGTAGCACTGAGTGAGATGTACATAATCCAGATCCACACTCCCAGGGTAGCACTGAGAGATTGATGTACATAATCCAGATCCACACTCCCAGGGCAGTACTGAGAGAGATGTACATAATCCAGATCCACACGCCCAGGGTAGTACTGAGAGAGATGTACATAATCCAGATCCACACTCCCAGGGTAGTACTGAGAGTGATGTACATAATCCGGATCCACACTCCCAGGGTAGTACTGAGAGAGATGTACAGAATCCTGATCCACACTCCCAGGGTAGCACTGAGTGAGATGTACATAATCCAGATCCACACTCCCAGGGTAGCACTGAGAGATTGATGTACATAATCCAGATCCACACTCCCAGGGCAGTACTGAGAGAGATGTACATAATCCAGATCCACACTCCCAGGGTAGCACTGAGAGAGATGTACATAATCCAGGCTGACACCCCCAGGGTAGCATCGAGAGAGATGTACATAATCCAGATCCACACTCCCAGGGTAGCACTGAGAGAGATGTACATAATCCAGGCTGACACTCCCAGGGTAGTACTGAGAGGGATGTACATAATCCAGATCCACACTCCCAGGGTAGTACTGAGAGTGATGTACATAATCCAGGCTGACACTCCCAAGGTAGCACTGAGAGTGATGTACATAATCCAGATCCACACCCCCAGGGTAGCACTGAGAGAGATGTACATAATCCAGATCCACACTCCCAGGGTAGCACTGAGAGAGATGTACATAATCCAGATCCACACCCCCAGGGTAGTACTGAGAGAGATGTACATAATCCAGATCCACAGTCCCAGGGTAGTACTGAGAGAGATGTACATAATCCAGATCCACACTCCCAGGGTAGTACTGAGAGTGATGTACAGAATCCAGTTCCACACTCCCAGGGTAGTACTGAGAGTGATGTACATAATCCAGATCCACACTCCCAGGGTTGTACTGAGAGATTGATGTACATAATCCAGATCCACACCCCCAGGGTAGCACTGAGAGAGATGTACATAATCCAGATCCACACCCCCAGGGTAGTACTGAGAGAGATGTACATAATCCAGGCTGACACTCCCAGGGTAGGACTGAGAGTGATGTACATAATCCAGATCCACACGCCCAGGGTAGTACTGAGAGAGATGTACATAATCCAGATCCACCCTCCCAGGGTAGCACTGAGAGTGATGTACATAATCCAGATCCACACTCCCAGGGTTGTACTGAGAGATTGATGTACATAATCCAGATCCACCCTCCCAGGGTAGCACTGAGAGAGATGTACATAATCCAGGCTGACACTCCCAGGGTAGTACTGAGAGTGATGTACATAATCCAGATCCACACCCCCAGGGTAGTACTGAGAGAGATGTACATAATCCAGGTTGACACTCCCAGGGTAGCACTGAGAGAGATGTACATACTCCAGGTTGACACTCCCAGGGTAGCACTGAGAGAGATGTACATAATCCAGATCCACACTCCCAGGGTAGTACTGAGAGTGATGTCCATAATCCAGATCCACACCCCCCGGGTTGTACTGAGAGAGATGTACATAATCCAGGCTGACACTCCCAGGGTAGTACTGAGAGAGATGTACATAATCCAGATCCACACTCCCAGGGTAGTACTGAGAGTGATGTACATAATCCAGATCCACACTCCCAGGGTAGCACTGAGAGGGATGTACATAATCCAGATCCACACTCCCAGGGTAGTACTGAGAGAGATGTACATAATCCAGATCCACACCCCCAGGGTAGTACTGAGAGAGATGTACATAATCCAGATCCACACTCCCAGGGTAGCACTGAGAGAGATGTACATAATCCAGGCTGACACTCCCAGGGTAGTACTGAGAGAGATGTACATAATTCAGATCCACACTCCCAGAGTAGTACTGGGAGAGATGTACATAATCCAGGCTGACACTCCCAGGGTAGTACTGAGAGAGATGTACATAATCCAGATCCACACGCCCAGGGTAGTACTGAGAGAGATGTACATAATCCAGATCCACACTCCCAGGGTAGCACTGAGAGAGATGTACATAATCCAGATCCACACTCCCAGGGTAGCACTGAGAGAGATGTACATAATCCAGATCCACACTCCCAGGGTAGCACTGAGAGAGATGTACATAATCCAGATCCACACTCCCAGGGTAGTACTGAGAGTGATGTACATAATCCAGGCTGACACTCCCAGGGTAGTACTGAGAGAGATGCACATAATCCAGATCCACCCTCCCAGGGTAGCACTGAGAGAGATGTACATAATCCAGATCCACACCCCCAGGGTAGCATTGAGAGAGATGTACATAATCCAGATCCACACTCCCAGGGTAGTACTGAGAGAGATGTACATAATCCAGGCTGACACTCCCAGGGTAGTACTGAGAGAGATGCACATAATCCAGATCCACCCTCCCAGGGTAGCACTGAGAGAGATGTACATAATCCAGATCCACACGCCCAGGGTAGCACTGAGAGAGATGTACATAATCCAGATCCACACTCCCAGGGTAGCACTGAGAGAGATGTACATAATCCAGATCCACACTCCCAGGGTAGTACTGAGAGAGATGTACATAATCCAGATCCACCCTCCCAGAGTAGCACTGAGAGAGATGTACATAATCCAGATCCACACCCCCAGGGTAGCACTGAGTGAGATGTACATAATCCAGGCTGACACTCCCAGGGTAGTACTGAGAGAGATGTACATAATCCAGATCCACACTCCCAGGGTCGTACTGAGAGTGATGTACATAATCCAGATCCACACCCCCTGGGTAGCACTGAGAGAGATGTACATAATCCAGGCTGACACTCCCAGGGTAGTACTGAGAGAGATGTACATAATCCAGATCCACACTCCCAGGGTAGTACTGAGAGTGATGTACATAATCCAGATCCACACTCCCAGGGTAGCACTGAGAACGATGTACATAATCCAGATCAACGCTCCCAGGGCAGTACTGATAGAGATGTACATAATCCAGATCCACACTCCCAGGGTAGCACTGAGAGAGATGTACATAATCCAGATCCACACTCCCAGGGTAGCACTGAGAGAGATGTACATAATCCAGATCCACACTCCCAGGGTAGTACTGAGAGTGATGTACATAATCCAGGCTGACACTCCCAGGGTAGTACTGAGAGAGATGCACATAATCCAGATCCACCCTCCCAGGGTAGCACTGAGAGAGATGTACATAATCCAGATCCACACCCCCAGGGTAGCATTGAGAGAGATGTACATAATCCAGATCCACACTCCCAGGGTAGTACTGAGAGAGATGTACATAATCCAGGCTGACACTCCCAGGGTAGTACTGAGAGAGATGCACATAATCCAGATCCACCCTCCCAGGGTAGCACTGAGAGAGATGTACATAATCCAGATCCACACGCCCAGGGTAGCACTGAGAGAGATGTACATAATCCAGATCCACACTCCCAGGGTAGCACTGAGAGAGATGTACATAATCCAGATCCACACTCCCAGGGTAGTACTGAGAGAGATGTACATAATCCAGATCCACCCTCCCAGAGTAGCACTGAGAGAGATGTACATAATCCAGATCCACACCCCCAGGGTAGCACTGAGTGAGATGTACATAATCCAGGCTGACACTCCCAGGGTAGTACTGAGAGAGATGTACATAATCCAGATCCACACTCCCAGGGTCGTACTGAGAGTGATGTACATAATCCAGATCCACACCCCCTGGGTAGCACTGAGAGAGATGTACATAATCCAGGCTGACACTCCCAGGGTAGTACTGAGAGAGATGTACATAATCCAGATCCACACTCCCAGGGTAGTACTGAGAGTGATGTACATAATCCAGATCCACACTCCCAGGGTAGCACTGAGAACGATGTACATAATCCAGATCAACGCTCCCAGGGCAGTACTTGAGAGAGATGTACATAATCCAGATCCACACTCCCAGGGTAGTACTGAGAGAGATGTACATAATCCAGATCCACACTCCCAGGGTAGTACTGAGAGTGATGTACATAATCCGGATCCACACTCCCAGGGTAGTACTGAGAGAGATGTACAGAATCCTGATCCACACTCCCAGGGTAGCACTGAGTGAGATGTACATAATCCAGATCCACACTCCCAGGGTAGCACTGAGAGATTGATGTACATAATCCAGATCCACACTCCCAGGGTAGTACTGAGAGTGATGTACATAATCCGGATCCACACTCCCAGGGTCGTACTGAGAGAGATGTACAGAATCCTGATCCACACTCACAGGGTAGCACTGAGTGAGATGTACAGAATCCTGATCCACACTCCCAGGGTAGCACTGAGTGAGATGTACATAATCCAGATCCACACTCCCAGGGTAGTACTGAGAGTGATGTACATAATCCGGATCCACACTCCCAGGGTTGTACTGAGAGAGATGTACAGAATCCTGATCCACACTCCCAGGGTAGCACTGAGTGAGATGTACATAATCCAGATCCACACTCCCAGGGTAGCACTGAGAGATTGATGTACATAATCCAGATCCACACTCCCAGGGCAGTACTGAGAGAGATGTACATAATCCAGATCCACACGCCCAGGGTAGTACTGAGAGAGATGTACATAATCCAGATCCACACTCCCAGGGTAGTACTGAGAGTGATGTACATAATCCGGATCCACACTCCCAGGGTAGTACTGAGAGAGATGTACAGAATCCTGATCCACACTCCCAGGGTAGCACTGAGTGAGATGTACATAATCCAGATCCACACTCCCAGGGTAGCACTGAGAGATTGATGTACATAATCCAGATCCACCCTCCCAGGGCAGTACTGAGAGAGATGTCCATAATCCAGATCCACACTCCCAGGGTAGCACTGAGAGAGATGTACATAATCCAGGCTGACACCCCCAGGGTAGCATCGAGAGAGATGTACATAATCCAGATCCACACTCCCAGGGTAGCACTGAGAGAGATGTACATAATCCAGGCTGACACTCCCAGGGTAGTACTGAGAGGGATGTACATAATCCAGATCCACACTCCCAGGGTAGTACTGAGAGTGATGTACATAATCCAGGCTGACACTCCCAAGGTAGCACTGAGAGTGATGTACATAATCCAGATCCACACCCCCAGGGTAGCACTGAGAGAGATGTACATAATCCAGATCCACACTCCCAGGGTAGCACTGAGAGAGATGTACATAATCCAGATCCACACCCCCAGGGTAGTACTGAGAGAGATGTACATAATCCAGATCCACACTCCCAGGGTAGTACTGAGAGAGATGTACATAATCCAGATCCACACTCCCAGGGTAGTACTGAGAGTGATGTACAGAATCCAGATCCACACTCCCAGGGTAGTACTGAGAGTGATGTACATAATCCAGATCCACACTCCCAGGGTTGTACTGAGAGATTGATGTACATAATCCAGATCCACACCCCCAGGGTAGCACTATGAGAGATGTACATAATCCAGATCCACACCCCCAGGGTAGTACTGAGAGAGATGTACATAATCCAGGTTGACACTCCCAGGGTAGCACTGAGAGAGATGTACATAATCCAGGTTGACACTCCCAGGGTAGAACTGAGAGAGATGTACATAATCCAGATCCACACTCCCAGGGTAGTACTGAGAGTGATGTACATAATCCAGATCCACACCCCCCGGGTGGTACTGAGAGAGATGTACATAATCCAGGCTGACACTCCCAGGGTAGTACTGAGAGAGATGTACATAATCCAGATCCACACTCCCAGGGTAGTACTGAGAGTGATGTACATAATCCAGATCCACACTCCCAGGGTAGCACTGAGAGGGATGTACATAATCCAGATCCACACTCCCAGGGTAGTACTGAGAGAGATGTACATAATCCAGATCCACACCCCCAGGGTAGTACTGAGAGAGATGTACATAATCCAGATCCACACAGCCCAGGGTAGTACTGAGAGTGATGTACATAATCCAGATCCACACTCCCAGGGTAGCACTGAGAGGGATGTACATAATCCAGATCCACAATCCCAGGGTAGTACTGAGAGAGATGTACATAATCCAGATCCACACTCCCAGGGTAGCACTGAGAGAGATGTACATAATCCAGGCTGACACTCCCAGGGTAGCACTGAGAGTGATGTACATAATCCAGATCTACACTCCTAGGGTAGCACTGAGAGAGATGTACATAATCCAGGCTGACACTCCCAGGGTAGCACTGAGAGTGATGTACATAATCCAGATCCACACTCCTAGGGTAGTACTGAGAGAGATGTACATAATCCAGATCCACACGCCCAGGGTAGTACTGAGAGAGATGTACATAATCCAGATCCACACTCCCAGGGTAGCACTGAGAGAGATGTACATAATCCAGATCCACACTCCCAGGGTAGCACTGAGAGAGATGTACATAATCCAGATCCACACTCCCAGGGTAGCACTGAGAGAGATGTACATAATCCAGATCCACACTCCCAGGGTAGTACTGAGAGTGATGTACATAATCCAGGCTGACACTCCCAGGGTAGTACTGAGAGAGATGCACATAATCCAGATCCACCCTCCCAGGGTAGCACTGAGAGAGATGTACATAATCCAGATCCACACCCCCAGGGTAGCATTGAGAGAGATGTACATAATCCAGATCCACACTCCCAGGGTAGTACTGAGAGAGATGTACATAATCCAGGCTGACACTCCCAGGGTAGTACTGAGAGAGATGCACATAATCCAGATCCACACTCCCAGGGTAGCACTGAGAGAGATGTACATAATCCAGATCCACACTCCCAGGGTAGTACTGAGAGAGATGTACATAATCCAGATCCACCCTCCCAGAGTAGCACTGAGAGAGATGTACATAATCCAGATCCACACCCCCAGGGTAGCACTGAGTGAGATGTACATAATCCAGGCTGACACTCCCAGGGTAGTACTGAGAGAGATGTACATAATCCAGATCCACACTCCCAGGGTCGTACTGAGAGTGATGTACATAATCCAGATCCACACCCCCTGGGTAGCACTGAGAGAGATGTACATAATCCAGGCTGACACTCCCAGGGTAGTACTGAGAGAGATGTACATAATCCAGATCCACACTCCCAGGGTAGTACTGAGAGTGATGTACATAATCCAGATCCACACTCCCAGGGTAGCACTGAGAACGATGTACATAATCCAGATCAACGCTCCCAGGGCAGTACTGATAGAGATGTACATAATCCAGATCCACACTCCCAGGGTAGCACTGAGAGAGATGTACATAATCCAGATCCACACTCCCAGGGTAGCACTGAGAGAGATGTACATAATCCAGATCCACACTCCCAGGGTAGTACTGAGAGTGATGTACATAATCCAGGCTGACACTCCCAGGGTAGTACTGAGAGAGATGCACATAATCCAGATCCACCCTCCCAGGGTAGCACTGAGAGAGATGTACATAATCCAGATCCACACCCCCAGGGTAGCATTGAGAGAGATGTACATAATCCAGATCCACACTCCCAGGGTAGTACTGAGAGAGATGTACATAATCCAGGCTGACACTCCCAGGGTAGTACTGAGAGAGATGCACATAATCCAGATCCACCCTCCCAGGGTAGCACTGAGAGAGATGTACATAATCCAGATCCACACGCCCAGGGTAGCACTGAGAGAGATGTACATAATCCAGATCCACACTCCCAGGGTAGCACTGAGAGAGATGTACATAATCCAGATCCACACTCCCAGGGTAGTACTGAGAGAGATGTACATAATCCAGATCCACCCTCCCAGAGTAGCACTGAGAGAGATGTACATAATCCAGATCCACACCCCCAGGGTAGCACTGAGTGAGATGTACATAATCCAGGCTGACACTCCCAGGGTAGTACTGAGAGAGATGTACATAATCCAGATCCACACTCCCAGGGTCGTACTGAGAGTGATGTACATAATCCAGATCCACACCCCCTGGGTAGCACTGAGAGAGATGTACATAATCCAGGCTGACACTCCCAGGGTAGTACTGAGAGAGATGTACATAATCCAGATCCACACTCCCAGGGTAGTACTGAGAGTGATGTACATAATCCAGATCCACACTCCCAGGGTAGCACTGAGAACGATGTACATAATCCAGATCAACGCTCCCAGGGCAGTACTTGAGAGAGATGTACATAATCCAGATCCACACTCCCAGGGTAGTACTGAGAGAGATGTACATAATCCAGATCCACACTCCCAGGGTAGTACTGAGAGTGATGTACATAATCCGGATCCACACTCCCAGGGTAGTACTGAGAGAGATGTACAGAATCCTGATCCACACTCCCAGGGTAGCACTGAGTGAGATGTACATAATCCAGATCCACACTCCCAGGGTAGCACTGAGAGATTGATGTACATAATCCAGATCCACACTCCCAGGGTAGTACTGAGAGTGATGTACATAATCCGGATCCACACTCCCAGGGTCGTACTGAGAGAGATGTACAGAATCCTGATCCACACTCCCAGGGTAGCACTGAGTGAGATGTACAGAATCCAGATCCACACTCCCAGGGTAGCACTGAGAGATTGATGTACATAATCCAGATCCACACTCCCAGGGCAGTACTGAGAGAGATGTACATAATCCAGATCCACACGCCCAGGGTAGTACTGAGAGAGATGTACATAATCCAGATCCACACTCCCAGGGTAGTACTGAGAGTGATGTACATAATCCGGATCCACACTCCCAGGGTAGTACTGAGAGAGATGTACAGAATCCTGATCCACACTCCCAGGGTAGCACTGAGTGAGATGTACATAATCCAGATCCACACTCCCAGGGTAGCACTGAGAGATTGATGTACATAATCCAGATCCACCCTCCCAGGGCAGTACTGAGAGAGATGTACATAATCCAGATCCACACTCCCAGGGTAGCACTGAGAGAGATGTACATAATCCAGGCTGACACCCCCAGGGTAGCATCGAGAGAGATGTACATAATCCAGATCCACACTCCCAGGGTAGCACTGAGAGAGATGTACATAATCCAGGCTGACACTCCCAGGGTAGTACTGAGAGGGATGTACATAATCCAGATCCACACTCCCAGGGTAGTACTGAGAGTGATGTACATAATCCAGGCTGACACTCCCAAGGTAGCACTGAGAGTGATGTACATAATCCAGATCCACACCCCCAGGGTAGCACTGAGAGAGATGTACATAATCCAGATCCACACTCCCAGGGTAGCACTGAGAGAGATGTACATAATCCAGATCCACACCCCCAGGGTAGTACTGAGAGAGATGTACATAATCCAGATCCACACTCCCAGGGTAGTACTGAGAGAGATGTACATAATCCAGATCCACACTCCCAGGGTAGTACTGAGAGTGATGTACAGAATCCAGATCCACACTCCCAGGGTAGTACTGAGAGTGATGTACATAATCCAGATCCACACTCCCAGGGTTGTACTGAGAGATTGATGTACATAATCCAGATCCACACCCCCAGGGTAGCACTATGAGAGATGTACATAATCCAGATCCACACCCCCAGGGTAGTACTGAGAGAGATGTACATAATCCAGGTTGACACTCCCAGGGTAGCACTGAGAGAGATGTACATAATCCAGGTTGACACTCCCAGGGTAGAACTGAGAGAGATGTACATAATCCAGATCCACACTCCCAGGGTAGTACTGAGAGTGATGTACATAATCCAGATCCACACCCCCCGGGTGGTACTGAGAGAGATGTACATAATCCAGGCTGACACTCCCAGGGTAGTACTGAGAGAGATGTACATAATCCAGATCCACACTCCCAGGGTAGTACTGAGAGTGATGTACATAATCCAGATCCACACTCCCAGGGTAGCACTGAGAGGGATGTACATAATCCAGATCCACACTCCCAGGGTAGTACTGAGAGAGATGTACATAATCCAGATCCACACCCCCAGGGTAGTACTGAGAGAGATGTACATAATCCAGATCCACACAGCCCAGGGTAGTACTGAGAGTGATGTACATAATCCAGATCCACACTCCCAGGGTAGCACTGAGAGGGATGTACATAATCCAGATCCACAATCCCAGGGTAGTACTGAGAGAGATGTACATAATCCAGATCCACACTCCCAGGGTAGCACTGAGAGAGATGTACATAATCCAGGCTGACACTCCCAGGGTAGCACTGAGAGTGATGTACATAATCCAGATCTACACTCCTAGGGTAGCACTGAGAGAGATGTACATAATCCAGGCTGACACTCCCAGGGTAGCACTGAGAGTGATGTACATAATCCAGATCCACACTCCTAGGGTAGCACTGAGAGAGATATACATAGTCCAGATCCACGCTCCCAGGGTAGTACTGAGAGAGATGTACATAATCCAGATCCACACTCCCAGGGCAGTACTGAGAGAGATGTACATAATCCAGATCCACACGCCCAGGGTAGTACTGAGAGAGATGTACATAATCCAGATCCACACTCCCAGGGTAGTACTGAGAGTGATGTACATAATCCGGATCCACACTCCCAGGGTAGTACTGAGAGAGATGTACAGAATCCTGATCCACACTCCCAGGGTAGCACTGAGTGAGATGTACATAATCCAGATCCACACTCCCAGGGTAGCACTGAGAGATTGATGTACATAATCCAGATCCACTCTCCCAGGGCAGTACTGAGAGAGATGTACATAATCCAGATCCACACTCCCAGGGTAGCACTGAGAGAGATGTACATAATCCAGGCTGACACCCCCAGGGTAGCATCGAGAGAGATGTACATAATCCAGATCCACACTCCCAGGGTAGCACTGAGAGAGATGTACATAATCCAGGCTGACACTCCCAGGGTAGTACTGAGAGGGATGTACATAATCCAGATCCACACTCCCAGGGTAGTACTGAGAGTGATGTACATAATCCAGGCTGACACTCCCAAGGTAGCACTGAGAGTGATGTACATAATCCAGATCCACACCCCCAGGGTAGCACTGAGAGAGATGTACATAATCCAGATCCACACTCCCAGGGTAGCACTGAGAGAGATGTACATAATCCAGATCCACACCCCCAGGGTAGTACTGAGAGAGATGTACATAATCCAGATCCACACTCCCAGGGTAGTACTGAGAGAGATGTACATAATCCAGATCCACACTCCCAGGGTAGTACTGAGAGTGATGTACAGAATCCAGATCCACACTCCCAGGGTAGTACTGAGAGTGATGTACATAATCCAGATCCACACTCCCAGGGTTGTACTGAGAGATTGATGTACATAATCCAGATCCACACCCCCAGGGTAGTACTGAGAGAGATGTACATAATCCAGGCTGACACTCCCAGGGTAGGACTGAGAGTGATGTACATAATCCAGATCCACGCTCCCAGGGTAGCACTGAGAGAGATGTACATAATCCAGATCCACCCTCCCAGGGTAGCACTGAGAGTGATGTACATAATCCAGATCCACACTCCCAGGGTTGTACTGAGAGATTGATGTACATAATCCAGATCCACACTCCCAGGGTAGTACTGAGAGAGATGTACATAATCCAGGTTGACACTCCCAGGGTAGCACTGAGAGAGATGTACATAATCCAGATCCACACCCCCAGGGTAGTACTGAGAGAGATGTACATAATCCAGGTTGACACTCCCAGGGTAGCACTGAGAGAGATGGACATAATCCAGGTTGACACTCCCAGGGTAGCACTGAGAGAGATGTACAAAATCCAGATCCACACTCCCAGGGTAGTACTGAGAGTGATGTACATAATCCAGATCCACACCCCCCGGGTTGTACTGAGAGAGATGTACATAATCCAGGCTGACACTCCCAGGGTAGTACTGAGAGAGATGTACATAATCCAGATCCACACTCCCAGGGTAGTACTGAGAGTGATGGACATAATCCAGATCCACACTCCCAGGGTAGCACTGAGAGGGATGTACATAATCCAGATCCACACTCCCAGGGTAGTACTGAGAGAGATGTACATAATCCAGATCCACACCCCCAGGGTAGTACTGAGAGAGATGTACATAATCCAGATCCACACTCCCAGGGTAGTACTGAGAGTGATGTACATAATCCAGATCCACACTCCCAGGGTAGCACTGAGAGGGATGTACATAATCCAGATCCACACTCCCAGGGTAGTACTGAGAGAGATGTACATAATCCAGATCCACACTCCCAGGGTAGCACTGAGAGAGATGTACATAATCCAGGCTGACACTCCCAGGGTAGCACTGAGAGTGATGTACATAATCCAGATCCACACTCCTAGGGTAGCACTGAGACGGATGTACATAATCCAGGCTGACACTCCCAGGGTAGCACTGAGAGTGATGTACATAATCCAGATCCACACTCCTAGGGTAGCACTGAGAGAGATGTACATAATCCAGGCTGACACTCCCAGGGTAGCACTGAGAGGGATGTACATAATCCAGATCCACACCCCCAGGGTAGTACTGAGAGTGATGTACATAATCCAGATCCACACGCCCAGGGTAGTACTGAGAGAGATGTACATAACCCAGGCTGACACTCCCAGGGTAGTACTGAGAGAGATGTACATAATCCAGGCTGACACTCCCAGGGTAGGACTGAGAGAGATATACATAGTCCAGATCCACGCTCCCAGGGTAGTACTGAGAGAGATGTACATAATCCAGATCCACACTCCCAGGATAGTACTGAGAGAGATGTACATAATCCAAATCCACACTCCCAGGGTAGTACTGAGAGTGATGTACATAATCCGGATCCACACTCCCAGGGTCGTACTGAGAGAGATGTACAGAATCCTGATCCACACTCCCAGGGTAGCACTGAGTGAGATGTACATAATCCAGATCCACACTCCCAGGGTAGCACTGAGAGATTGATGTACATAATCCAGATCCACACTCCCAGGGCAGTACTGAGAGAGATGTACATAATCCAGATCCACACGCCCAGGGTAGTACTGAGAGAGATGTACATAATCCAGATCCACACTCCCAGGGTAGTACTGAGAGTGATGTACATAATCCGGATCCACACTCCCAGGGTAGTACTGAGAGAGATGTACAGAATCCTGATCCACACTCCCAGGGTAGCACTGAGTGAGATGTACATAATCCAGATCCACACTCCCAGGGTAGCACTGAGAGATTGATGTACATAATCCAGATCCACACTCCCAGGGCAGTACTGAGAGAGATGTACATAATCCAGATCCACACTCCCAGGGTAGCACTGAGAGAGATGTACATAATCCAGGCTGACACCCCCAGGGTAGCATCGAGAGAGATGTACATAATCCAGATCCACACTCCCAGGGTAGCACTGAGAGAGATGTACATAATCCAGGCTGACACTCCCAGGGTAGTACTGAGAGGGATGTACATAATCCAGATCCACACTCCCAGGGTAGTACTGAGAGTGATGTACATAATCCAGGCTGACACTCCCAAGGTAGCACTGAGAGTGATGTACATAATCCAGATCCACACCCCCAGGGTAGCACTGAGAGAGATGTACATAATCCAGATCCACACTCCCAGGGTAGCACTGAGAGAGATGTACATAATCCAGATCCACACCCCCAGGGTAGTACTGAGAGAGATGTACATAATCCAGATCCACACTCCCAGGGTAGTACTGAGAGAGATGTACATAATCCAGATCCACACTCCCAGGGTAGTACTGAGAGTGATGTACAGAATCCAGATCCACACTCCCAGGGTAGTACTGAGAGTGATGTACATAATCCAGATCCACACTCCCAGGGTTGTACTGAGAGATTGATGTACATAATCCAGATCCACACCCCCAGGGTAGCACTGAGAGAGATGTACATAATCCAGATCCACACCCCCAGGGTAGTACTGAGAGAGATGTACATAATCCAGGCTGACACTCCCAGGGTAGGACTGAGAGTGATGTACATAATCCAGATCCACACGCCCAGGGTAGTACTGAGAGAGATGTACATAATCCAGATCCACCCTCCCAGGGTAGCACTGAGAGTGATGTACATAATCCAGATCCACACTCCCAGGGTTGTACTGAGAGATTGATGTACATAATCCAGATCCACCCTCCCAGGGTAGCACTGAGAGAGATGTACATAATCCAGGCTGACACTCCCAGGGTAGTACTGAGAGTGATGTACATAATCCAGATCCACACCCCCAGGGTAGTACTGAGAGAGATGTACATAATCCAGGTTGACACTCCCAGGGTAGCACTGAGAGAGATGTACATACTCCAGGTTGACACTCCCAGGGTAGCACTGAGAGAGATGTACATAATCCAGATCCACACTCCCAGGGTAGTACTGAGAGTGATGTACATAATCCAGATCCACACCCCCCGGGTTGTACTGAGAGAGATGTACATAATCCAGGCTGACACTCCCAGGGTAGTACTGAGAGAGATGTACATAATCCAGATCCACACTCCCAGGGTAGTACTGAGAGTGATGTACATAATCCAGATCCACACTCCCAGGGTAGCACTGAGAGGGATGTACATAATCCAGATCCACACTCCCAGGGTAGTACTGAGAGAGATGTACATAATCCAGATCCACACCCCCAGGGTAGTACTGAGAGAGATGTACATAATCCAGATCCACACTCCCAGGGTAGCACTGAGAGAGATGTACATAATCCAGGCTGACACTCCCAGGGTAGCACTGAGAGAGATGTACATAATCCAGATCCACACTCCCAGGGTAGCACTGAGAGAGATGTACATAATCCAGTCTGACACTCCCAGGGTAGTACTGAGAGAGATGTACATAATCCAGATCCACACTCCCAGGGTAGTACTGAGAGAGATGTACAGAATCCAGATCCACACTCCCAGGGTAGTACTGGGAGAGATGTACATAATCCAGATCCACACTCCCAGGGTAGTACTGAGAGAGATGTACATAATTCAGATCCACACTCCCAGAGTAGTACTGGGAGAGATGTACATAATCCAGGCTGACACTCCCAGGGTAGTACTGAGAGAGATGTACATAATCCAGATCCACACGCCCAGGGTAGTACTGAGAGAGATGTACATAATCCAGATCCACACTCCCAGGGTAGCACTGAGAGAGATGTACATAATCCAGATCCACACTCCCAGGGTAGCACTGAGAGAGATGTACATAATCCAGATCCACACTCCCAGGGTAGCACTGAGAGAGATGTACATAATCCAGATCCACACTCCCAGGGTAGTACTGAGAGTGATGTACATAATCCAGGCTGACACTCCCAGGGTAGTACTGAGAGAGATGCACATAATCCAGATCCACACTCCCAGGGTTGTACTGAGAGATTGATGTACATAATCCAGATCCACACCCCCAGGGTAGTACTGAGAGAGATGTACATAATCCAGGCTGACACTCCCAGGGTAGGACTGAGAGTGATGTACATAATCCAGATCCACGCTCCCAGGGTAGCACTGAGAGAGATGTACATAATCCAGATCCACCCTCCCAGGGTAGCACTGAGAGTGATGTACATAATCCAGATCCACACTCCCAGGGTTGTACTGAGAGATTGATGTACATAATCCAGATCCACACTCCCAGGGTAGTACTGAGAGAGATGTACATAATCCAGGTTGACACTCCCAGGGTAGCACTGAGAGAGATGTACATAATCCAGATCCACACCCCCAGGGTAGTACTGAGAGAGATGTACATAATCCAGGTTGACACTCCCAGGGTAGCACTGAGAGAGATGGACATAATCCAGGTTGACACTCCCAGGGTAGCACTGAGAGAGATGTACAAAATCCAGATCCACACTCCCAGGGTAGTACTGAGAGTGATGTACATAATCCAGATCCACACCCCCCGGGTTGTACTGAGAGAGATGTACATAATCCAGGCTGACACTCCCAGGGTAGTACTGAGAGAGATGTACATAATCCAGATCCACACTCCCAGGGTAGTACTGAGAGTGATGGACATAATCCAGATCCACACTCCCAGGGTAGCACTGAGAGGGATGTACATAATCCAGATCCACACTCCCAGGGTAGTACTGAGAGAGATGTACATAATCCAGATCCACACCCCCAGGGTAGTACTGAGAGAGATGTACATAATCCAGATCCACACTCCCAGGGTAGTACTGAGAGTGATGTACATAATCCAGATCCACACTCCCAGGGTAGCACTGAGAGGGATGTACATAATCCAGATCCACACTCCCAGGGTAGTACTGAGAGAGATGTACATAATCCAGATCCACACTCCCAGGGTAGCACTGAGAGAGATGTACATAATCCAGGCTGACACTCCCAGGGTAGCACTGAGAGTGATGTACATAATCCAGATCCACACTCCTAGGGTAGCACTGAGACGGATGTACATAATCCAGGCTGACACTCCCAGGGTAGCACTGAGAGTGATGTACATAATCCAGATCCACACTCCTAGGGTAGCACTGAGAGAGATGTACATAATCCAGGCTGACACTCCCAGGGTAGCACTGAGAGGGATGTACATAATCCAGATCCACACCCCCAGGGTAGTACTGAGAGTGATGTACATAATCCAGATCCACACGCCCAGGGTAGTACTGAGAGAGATGTACATAACCCAGGCTGACACTCCCAGGGTAGTACTGAGAGAGATGTACATAATCCAGGCTGACACTCCCAGGGTAGGACTGAGAGAGATATACATAGTCCAGATCCACGCTCCCAGGGTAGTACTGAGAGAGATGTACATAATCCAGATCCACACTCCCAGGATAGTACTGAGAGAGATGTACATAATCCAAATCCACACTCCCAGGGTAGTACTGAGAGTGATGTACATAATCCGGATCCACACTCCCAGGGTCGTACTGAGAGAGATGTACAGAATCCTGATCCACACTCCCAGGGTAGCACTGAGTGAGATGTACATAATCCAGATCCACACTCCCAGGGTAGCACTGAGAGATTGATGTACATAATCCAGATCCACACTCCCAGGGCAGTACTGAGAGAGATGTACATAATCCAGATCCACACGCCCAGGGTAGTACTGAGAGAGATGTACATAATCCAGATCCACACTCCCAGGGTAGTACTGAGAGTGATGTACATAATCCGGATCCACACTCCCAGGGTAGTACTGAGAGAGATGTACAGAATCCTGATCCACACTCCCAGGGTAGCACTGAGTGAGATGTACATAATCCAGATCCACACTCCCAGGGTAGCACTGAGAGATTGATGTACATAATCCAGATCCACACTCCCAGGGCAGTACTGAGAGAGATGTACATAATCCAGATCCACACTCCCAGGGTAGCACTGAGAGAGATGTACATAATCCAGGCTGACACCCCCAGGGTAGCATCGAGAGAGATGTACATAATCCAGATCCACACTCCCAGGGTAGCACTGAGAGAGATGTACATAATCCAGGCTGACACTCCCAGGGTAGTACTGAGAGGGATGTACATAATCCAGATCCACACTCCCAGGGTAGTACTGAGAGTGATGTACATAATCCAGGCTGACACTCCCAAGGTAGCACTGAGAGTGATGTACATAATCCAGATCCACACCCCCAGGGTAGCACTGAGAGAGATGTACATAATCCAGATCCACACTCCCAGGGTAGCACTGAGAGAGATGTACATAATCCAGATCCACACCCCCAGGGTAGTACTGAGAGAGATGTACATAATCCAGATCCACACTCCCAGGGTAGTACTGAGAGAGATGTACATAATCCAGATCCACACTCCCAGGGTAGTACTGAGAGTGATGTACAGAATCCAGATCCACACTCCCAGGGTAGTACTGAGAGTGATGTACATAATCCAGATCCACACTCCCAGGGTTGTACTGAGAGATTGATGTACATAATCCAGATCCACACCCCCAGGGTAGCACTGAGAGAGATGTACATAATCCAGATCCACACCCCCAGGGTAGTACTGAGAGAGATGTACATAATCCAGGCTGACACTCCCAGGGTAGGACTGAGAGTGATGTACATAATCCAGATCCACACGCCCAGGGTAGTACTGAGAGAGATGTACATAATCCAGATCCACCCTCCCAGGGTAGCACTGAGAGTGATGTACATAATCCAGATCCACACTCCCAGGGTTGTACTGAGAGATTGATGTACATAATCCAGATCCACCCTCCCAGGGTAGCACTGAGAGAGATGTACATAATCCAGGCTGACACTCCCAGGGTAGTACTGAGAGTGATGTACATAATCCAGATCCACACCCCCAGGGTAGTACTGAGAGAGATGTACATAATCCAGGTTGACACTCCCAGGGTAGCACTGAGAGAGATGTACATACTCCAGGTTGACACTCCCAGGGTAGCACTGAGAGAGATGTACATAATCCAGATCCACACTCCCAGGGTAGTACTGAGAGTGATGTACATAATCCAGATCCACACCCCCCGGGTTGTACTGAGAGAGATGTACATAATCCAGGCTGACACTCCCAGGGTAGTACTGAGAGAGATGTACATAATCCAGATCCACACTCCCAGGGTAGTACTGAGAGTGATGTACATAATCCAGATCCACACTCCCAGGGTAGCACTGAGAGGGATGTACATAATCCAGATCCACACTCCCAGGGTAGTACTGAGAGAGATGTACATAATCCAGATCCACACCCCCAGGGTAGTACTGAGAGAGATGTACATAATCCAGATCCACACTCCCAGGGTAGCACTGAGAGAGATGTACATAATCCAGGCTGACACTCCCAGGGTAGCACTGAGAGAGATGTACATAATCCAGATCCACACTCCCAGGGTAGCACTGAGAGAGATGTACATAATCCAGTCTGACACTCCCAGGGTAGTACTGAGAGAGATGTACATAATCCAGATCCACACTCCCAGGGTAGTACTGAGAGAGATGTACAGAATCCAGATCCACACTCCCAGGGTAGTACTGGGAGAGATGTACATAATCCAGATCCACACTCCCAGGGTAGTACTGAGAGAGATGTACATAATTCAGATCCACACTCCCAGAGTAGTACTGGGAGAGATGTACATAATCCAGGCTGACACTCCCAGGGTAGTACTGAGAGAGATGTACATAATCCAGATCCACACGCCCAGGGTAGTACTGAGAGAGATGTACATAATCCAGATCCACACTCCCAGGGTAGCACTGAGAGAGATGTACATAATCCAGATCCACACTCCCAGGGTAGCACTGAGAGAGATGTACATAATCCAGATCCACACTCCCAGGGTAGCACTGAGAGAGATGTACATAATCCAGATCCACACTCCCAGGGTAGTACTGAGAGTGATGTACATAATCCAGGCTGACACTCCCAGGGTAGTACTGAGAGAGATGCACATAATCCAGATCCACCCTCCCAGGGTAGCACTGAGAAAGATGTACATAATCCAGATCCACACCCCCAGGGTAGCATTGAGAGAGATGTACATAATCCAGATCCACACTCCCAGGGTAGTACTGAGAGAGATGTACATAATCCAGGCTGACACTCCCAGGGTAGTACTGAGAGAGATGCACATAATCCAGATCCACCCTCCCAGGGTAGCACTGAGAGAGATGTACATAATCCAGATCCACACGCCCAGGGTAGCACTGAGAGAGATGTACATAATCCAGATC
Organism: Scyliorhinus torazame; assembly: GCF_047496885.1. NCBI lineage: Eukaryota > Metazoa > Chordata > Chondrichthyes > Carcharhiniformes > Scyliorhinidae > Scyliorhinus > Scyliorhinus torazame. Next base: position 10,490,966 of record NC_092737.1, read on the forward strand.
CACACTCCCAGGGTAGCACTGAGAGAGATGTACATAATCCAGATCCACACTCCCAGGGTAGTACTGAGAGAGATGTACATAATCCAGATCCACCCTCCCAGAGTAGCACTGAGAGAGATGTACATAATCCAGATCCACACCCCCAGGGTAGCACTGAGTGAGATGTACATAATCCAGGCTGACACTCCCAGGGTAGTACTGAGAGAGATGTACATAATCCAGATCCACACTCCCAGGGTCGTACTGAGAGTGATGTACATAATCCAGATCCACACCCCCTGGGTAGCACTGAGAGAGATGTACATAATCCAGGCTGACACTCCCAGGGTAGTACTGAGAGAGATGTACATAATCCAGATCCACACTCCCAGGGTAGTACTGAGAGTGATGTACATAATCCAGATCCACACTCCCAGGGTAGCACTGAGAACGATGTACATAATCCAGATCAACGCTCCCAGGGCAGTACTGAGAGAGATGTACATAATCCAGATCCACACTCCCAGGGTAGCACTGAGAGAGATGTACATAATCCAGATCCACACTCCCAGGGTAGCACTGAGAGAGATGTACATAATCCAGATCCACACTCCCAGGGTAGTACTGAGAGTGATGTACATAATCCAGGCTGACACTCCCAGGGTAGTACTGAGAGAGATGCACATAATCCAGATCCACCCTCCCAGGGTAGCACTGAGAGAGATGTACATAATCCAGATCCACACCCCCAGGGTAGCATTGAGAGAGATGTACATAATCCAGATCCACACTCCCAGGGTAGTACTGAGAGAGATGTACATAATCCAGGCTGACACTCCCAGGGTAGTACTGAGAGAGATGCACATAATCCAGATCCACCCTCCCAGGGTAGCACTGAGAGAGATGTACATAATCCAGATCCACACGCCCAGGGTAGCACTGAGAGAGATGTACATAATCCAGATCCACACTCCCAGGGTAGCACTGAGAGAGATGTACATAATCCAGATCCACACTCCCAGGGTAGTACTGAGAGAGATGTACATAATCCAGATCCACCCTCCCAGAGTAGCACTGAGAGAGATGTACATAATCCAGATCCACACCCCCAGGGTAGCACTGAGTGAGATGTACATAATCCAGGCTGACACTCCCAGGGTAGTACTGAGAGAGATGTACATAATCCAGATCCACACTCCCAGGGTCGTACTGAGAGTGATGTACATAATCCAGATCCACACCCCCTGGGTAGCACTGAGAGAGATGTACATAATCCAGGCTGACACTCCCAGGGTAGTACTGAGAGAGATGTACATAATCCAGATCCACACTCCCAGGGTAGTACTGAGAGTGATGTACATAATCCAGATCCACACTCCCAGGGTAGCACTGAGAACGATGTACATAATCCAGATCAACGCTCCCAGGGCAGTACTTGAGAGAGATGTACATAATCCAGATCCACACTCCCAGGGTAGTACTGAGAGAGATGTACATAATCCAGATCCACACTCCCAGGGTAGTACTGAGAGTGATGTACATAATCCGGATCCACACTCCCAGGGTAGTACTGAGAGAGATGTACAGAATCCTGATCCACACTCCCAGGGTAGCACTGAGTGAGATGTACATAATCCAGATCCACACTCCCAGGGTAGTACTGAGAGTGATGTACATAATCCGGATCCACACTCCCAGGGTCGTACTGAGAGAGATGTACAGAATCCTGATCCACACTCCCAGGGTAGCACTGAGTGAGATGTACAGAATCCTGATCCACACTCCCAGGGTAGCACTGAGTGAGATGTACATAATCCAGATCCACACTCCCAGGGTAGTACTGAGAGTGATGTACATAATCCGGATCCACACTCCCAGGGTTGTACTGAGAGAGATGTACAGAATCCTGATCCACACTCCCAGGGTAGCACTGAGTGAGATGTACATAATCCAGATCCACACTCCCAGGGTAGCACTGAGAGATTGATGTACATAATCCAGATCCACACTCCCAGGGCAGTACTGAGAGAGATGTACATAATCCAGATCCACACGCCCAGGGTAGTACTGAGAGAGATGTACATAATCCAGATCCACACTCCCAGGGTAGTACTGAGAGTGATGTACATAATCCGGATCCACACTCCCAGGGTAGTACTGAGAGAGATGTACAGAATCCTGATCCACACTCCCAGGGTAGCACTGAGTGAGATGTACATAATCCAGATCCACACTCCCAGGGTAGCACTGAGAGATTGATGTACATAATCCAGATCCACCCTCCCAGGGCAGTACTGAGAGAGATGTACATAATCCAGATCCACACTCCCAGGGTAGCACTGAGAGAGATGTACATAATCCAGGCTGACACCCCCAGGGTAGCATCGAGAGAGATGTACATAATCCAGATCCACACTCCCAGGGTAGCACTGAGAGAGATGTACATAATCCAGGCTGACACTCCCAGGGTAGTACTGAGAGGGATGTACATAATCCAGATCCACACTCCCAGGGTAGTACTGAGAGTGATGTACATAATCCAGGCTGACACTCCCAAGGTAGCACTGAGAGTGATGTACATAATCCAGATCCACACCCCCAGGGTAGCACTGAGAGAGATGTACATAATCCAGATCCACACTCCCAGGGTAGCACTGAGAGAGATGTACATAATCCAGATCCACACCCCCAGGGTAGTACTGAGAGAGATGTACATAATCCAGATCCACTCTCCCAGGGTAGTACTGAGAGAGATGTACATAATCCAGATCCACACTCCCAGGGTAGTACTGAGAGTGATGTACAGAATCCAGATCCACACTCCCAGGGTAGTACTGAGAGTGATGTACATAATCCAGATCCACACTCCCAGGGTTGTACTGAGAGATTGATGTACATAATCCAGATCCACACCCCCAGGGTAGCACTATGAGAGATGTACATAATCCAGATCCACACCCCCAGGGTAGTACTGAGAGAGATGTACATAATCCAGGCTGACACTCCCAGGGTAGGACTGAGAGTGATGTACATAATCCAGATCCACACGCCCAGGGTAGTACTGAGAGAGATGTACATAATCCAGATCCACCCTCCCAGGGTAGCACTGAGAGTGATGTACATAATCCAGATCCACACTCCCAGGGTTGTACTGAGAGATTGATGTACATAATCCAGATCCACACCCCCAGGGTAGTACTGAGAGAGATGTACATAATCCAGGCTGACACTCCCAGGGTAGTACTGAGAGTGATGTACATAATCCAGATCCACACCCCCAGGGTAGTACTGAGAGAGATGTACATAATCCAGGTTGACACTCCCAGGGTAGCACTGAGAGAGATGTACATAATCCAGGTTGACACTCCCAGGGTAGAACTGAGAGAGATGTACATAATCCAGATCCACACTCCCAGGGTAGTACTGAGAGTGATGTACATAATCCAGATCCACACCCCCCGGGTGGTACTGAGAGAGATGTACATAATCCAGGCTGACACTCCCAGGGTAGTACTGAGAGAGATGTACATAATCCAGATCCACACCCCCAGGGTAGCACTATGAGAGATGTACATAATCCAGATCCACACCCCCAGGGTAGTACTGAGAGAGATGTACATAATCCAGGCTGACACTCCCAGGGTAGGACTGAGAGTGATGTACATAATCCAGATCCACACGCCCAGGGTAGTACTGAGAGAGATGTACATAATCCAGATCCACCCTCCCAGGGTAGCACTGAGAGTGATGTACATAATCCAGATCCACACTCCCAGGGTTGTACTGAGAGATTGATGTACATAATCCAGATCCACACCCCCAGGGTAGTACTGAGAGAGATGTACATAATCCAGGCTGACACTCCCAGGGTAGTACTGAGAGTGATGTACATAATCCAGATCCACACCCCCAGGGTAGTACTGAGAGAGATGTACATAATCCAGGTTGACACTCCCAGGGTAGCACTGAGAGAGATGTACATAATCCAGGTTGACACTCCCAGGGTAGAACTGAGAGAGATGTACATAATCCAGATCCACACTCCCAGGGTAGTACTGAGAGTGATGTACATAATCCAGATCCACACCCCCCGGGTGGTACTGAGAGAGATGTACATAATCCAGGCTGACACTCCCAGGGTAGTACTGAGAGAGATGTACATAATCCAGATCCACACTCCCAGGGTAGTACTGAGAGTGATGTACATAATCCAGATCCACACTCCCAGGGTAGCACTGAGAGGGATGTACATAATCCAGATCCACACTCCCAGGGTAGTACTGAGAGAGATGTACATAATCCAGATCCACACGCCCAGGGTAGTACTGAGAGAGATGTACATAATCCAGATCCACACTCCCAGGGTAGTACTGAGAGTGATGTACATAATCCGGATCCACACTCCCAGGGTAGTACTGAGAGAGATGTACAGAATCCTGATCCACACTCCCAGGGTAGCACTGAGTGAGATGTACATAATCCAGATCCACACTCCCAGGGTAGCACTGAGAGATTGATGTACATAATCCAGATCCACTCTCCCAGGGCAGTACTGAGAGAGATGTACATAATCCAGATCCACACTCCCAGGGTAGCACTGAGAGAGATGTACATAATCCAGGCTGACACCCCCAGGGTAGCATCGAGAGAGATGTACATAATCCAGATCCACACTCCCAGGGTAGCACTGAGAGAGATGTACATAATCCAGGCTGACACTCCCAGGGTAGTACTGAGAGGGATGTACATAATCCAGATCCACACTCCCAGGGTAGTACTGAGAGAGATGTACATAATCCAGATCCACACTCCCAGGGTAGTACTGAGAGTGATGTACATAATCCGGATCCACACTCCCAGGGTAGTACTGAGAGAGATGTACAGAATCCTGATCCACACTCCCAGGGTAGCACTGAGTGAGATGTACATAATCCAGATCCACACTCCCAGGGTAGCACTGAGAGATTGATGTACATAATCCAGATCCACCCTCCCAGGGCAGTACTGAGAGAGATGTACATAATCCAGATCCACACTCCCAGGGTAGCACTGAGAGAGATGTACATAATCCAGGCTGACACCCCCAGGGTAGCATCGAGAGAGATGTACATAATCCAGATCCACACTCCCAGGGTAGCACTGAGAGAGATGTACATAATCCAGGCTGACACTCCCAGGGTAGTACTGAGAGGGATGTACATAATCCAGATCCACACTCCCAGGGTAGTACTGAGAGTGATGTACATAATCCAGGCTGACACTCCCAAGGTAGCACTGAGAGTGATGTACATAATCCAGATCCACACCCCCAGGGTAGCACTGAGAGAGATGTACATAATCCAGATCCACACTCCCAGGGTAGCACTGAGAGAGATGTACATAATCCAGATCCACACCCCCAGGGTAGTACTGAGAGAGATGTACATAATCCAGATCCACACTCCCAGGGTAGTACTGAGAGAGATGTACATAATCCAGATCCACACTCCCAGGGTAGTACTGAGAGTGATGTACAGAATCCAGATCCACACTCCCAGGGTAGTACTGAGAGTGATGTACATAATCCAGATCCACACTCCCAGGGTTGTACTGAGAGATTGATGTACATAATCCAGATCCACACCCCCAGGGTAGCACTATGAGAGATGTACATAATCCAGATCCACACCCCCAGGGTAGTACTGAGAGAGATGTACATAATCCAGGCTGACACTCCCAGGGTAGGACTGAGAGTGATGTACATAATCCAGATCCACACGCCCAGGGTAGTACTGAGAGAGATGTACATAATCCAGATCCACCCTCCCAGGGTAGCACTGAGAGTGATGTACATAATCCAGATCCACACTCCCAGGGTTGTACTGAGAGATTGATGTACATAATCCAGATCCACACACCCAGGGTAGTACTGAGAGAGATGTACATAATCCAGGCTGACACTCCCAGGGTAGTACTGAGAGTGATGTACATAATCCAGATCCACACCCCCAGGGTAGTACTGAGAGAGATGTACATAATCCAGGTTGACACTCCCAGGGTAGCACTGAGAGAGATGTACATAATCCAGGTTGACACTCCCAGGGTAGAACTGAGAGAGATGTACATAATCCAGATCCACACTCCCAGGGTAGTACTGAGAGTGATGTACATAATCCAGATCCACACCCCCCGGGTGGTACTGAGAGAGATGTACATAATCCAGGCTGACACTCCCAGGGTAGTACTGAGAGAGATGTACATAATCCAGATCCACACTCCCAGGGTAGTACTGAGAGTGATGTACATAATCCAGATCCACACTCCCAGGGTAGCACTGAGAGGGATGTACATAATCCAGATCCACACTCCCAGGGTAGTACTGAGAGAGATGTACATAATCCAGATCCACACCCCCAGGGTAGTACTGAGAGAGATGTACATAATCCAGATCCACACAGCCCAGGGTAGTACTGAGAGTGATGTACATAATCCAGATCCACACTCCCAGGGTAGCACTGAGAGGGATGTACATAATCCAGATCCACAATCCCAGGGTAGTACTGAGAGAGATGTACATAATCCAGATCCACACTCCCAGGGTAGCACTGAGAGAGATGTACATAATCCAGGCTGACACTCCCAGGGTAGCACTGAGAGTGATGTACATAATCCAGATCCACACTCCTAGGGTAGCACTGAGAGAGATGTACATAATCCAGGCTGACACTCCCAGGGTAGCACTGAGAGTGATGTACATAACCAGATCCACACTCCTAGGGTAGCACTGAGAGAGATATACATAGTCCAGATCCACGCTCCCAGGGTAGTACTGAGAGAGATGTACATAATCCAGATCCACACTCCCAGGGCAGTACTGAGAGAGATGTACATAATCCAGATCCACACGCCCAGGGTAGTACTGAGAGAGATGTACATAATCCAGATCCACACTCCCAGGGTAGTACTGAGAGTGATGTACATAATCCGGATCCACACTCCCAGGGTAGTACTGAGAGAGATGTACAGAATCCTGATCCACACTCCCAGGGTAGCACTGAGTGAGATGTACATAATCCAGATCCACACTCCCAGGGTAGCACTGAGAGATTGATGTACATAATCCAGATCCACTCTCCCAGGGCAGTACTGAGAGAGATGTACATAATCCAGATCCACACTCCCAGGGTAGCACTGAGAGAGATGTACATAATCCAGGCTGACACCCCCAGGGTAGCATCGAGAGAGATGTACATAATCCAGATCCACACTCCCAGGGTAGCACTGAGAGAGATGTACATAATCCAGGCTGACACTCCCAGGGTAGTACTGAGAGGGATGTACATAATCCAGATCCACACTCCCAGGGTAGTACTGAGAGTGATGTACATAATCCAGGCTGACACTCCCAAGGTAGCACTGAGAGTGATGTACATAATCCAGATCCACACCCCCAGGGTAGCACTGAGAGAGATGTACATAATCCAGGCTGACACCCCCAGGGTAGCATCGAGAGAGATGTACATAATCCAGATCCACACTCCCAGGGTAGCACTGAGAGAGATGTACATAATCCAGGCTGACACTCCCAGGGTAGCACTGAGAGAGATGTACATAATCCAGATCCACACCCCCAGGGTAGTACTGAGAGAGATGTACATAATCCAGATCCACACTCCCAGGGTAGTACTGAGAGAGATGTACATAATCCAGATCCACACTCCCAGGGTAGTACTGAGAGTGATGTACAGAATCCAGATCCACACTCCCAGGGTAGTACTGAGAGTGATGTACATAATCCAGATCCACACTCCCAGGGTTGTACTGAGAGATTGATGTACATAATCCAGATCCACACCCCCAGGGTAGCACTATGAGAGATGTACATAATCCAGATCCACACCCCCAGGGTAGTACTGAGAGAGATGTACATAATCCAGGCTGACACTCCCAGGGTAGGACTGAGAGTGATGTACATAATCCAGATCCACACGCCCAGGGTAGTACTGAGAGAGATGTACATAATCCAGATCCACCCTCCCAGGGTAGCACTGAGAGTGATGTACATAATCCAGATCCACACTCCCAGGGTTGTACTGAGAGATTGATGTACATAATCCAGATCCACACCCCCAGGGTAGTACTGAGAGAGATGTACATAATCCAGGCTGACACTCCCAGGGTAGTACTGAGAGTGATGTACATAATCCAGATCCACACCCCCAGGGTAGTACTGAGAGAGATGTACATAATCCAGGTTGACACTCCCAGGGTAGAACTGAGAGAGATGTACATAATCCAGATCCACACTCCCAGGGTAGTACTGAGAGTGATGTACGTAATCCAGATCCACACCCCCCGGGTGGTACTGAGAGAGATGTACATAATCCAGGCTGACACTCCCAGGGTAGTACTGAGAGAGATGTACATAATCCAGATCCACACTCCCAGGGTAGTACTGAGAGTGATGTACATAATCCAGATCCACACTCCCAGGGTAGCACTGAGAGGGATGTACATAATCCAGATCCACACTCCCAGGGTAGTACTGAGAGAGATGTACATAATCCAGATCCACACCCCCAGGGTAGTACTGAGAGAGATGTACATAATCCAGATCCACACTCCCAGGGTAGTACTGAGAGTGATGTACTTAATCCAGATCCACACTCCCAGGGTTGCACTGAGAGGGATGTACATAATCCAGATCCACAATCCCAGGGTAGTACTGAGAGAGATGTACATAATCCAGATCCACACCCCCAGGGTAGTACTGAGAGAGATGTACATAATCCAGGCTGACACTCCCAGGGTAGGACTGAGAGTGATGTACATAATCCAGATCCACACGCCCAGGGTAGTACTGAGAGAGATGTACATAATCCAGATCCACCCTCCCAGGGTAGCACTGAGAGTGATGTACATAATCCAGATCCACACTCCCAGGGTTGTACTGAGAGATTGATGTACATAATCCAGATCCACACCCCCAGGGTAGTACTGAGAGAGATGTACATAATCCAGGCTGACACTCCCAGGGTAGTACTGAGAGTGATGTACATAATCCAGATCCACACCCCCAGGGTAGTACTGAGAGAGATGTACATAATCCAGGTTGACACTCCCAGGGTAGAACTGAGAGAGATGTACATAATCCAGATCCACACTCCCAGGGTAGTACTGAGAGTGATGTACGTAATCCAGATCCACACCCCCCGGGTGGTACTGAGAGAGATGTACATAATCCAGGCTGACACTCCCAGGGTAGTACTGAGAGAGATGTACATAATCCAGATCCACACTCCCAGGGTAGTACTGAGAGTGATGTACATAATCCAGATCCACACTCCCAGGGTAGCACTGAGAGGGATGTACATAATCCAGATCCACACTCCCAGGGTAGTACTGAGAGAGATGTACATAATCCAGATCCACACCCCCAGGGTAGTACTGAGAGAGATGTACATAATCCAGATCCACACTCCCAGGGTAGTACTGAGAGTGATGTACATAATCCAGATCCACACTCCCAGGGTAGCACTGAGAGGGATGTACATAATCCAGATCCACAATCCCAGGGTAGTACTGAGAGAGATGTACATAATCCAGATCCACACTCCCAGGGTAGCACTGAGAGAGATGTACATAATCCAGGCTGACACTCCCAGGGTAGCACTGAGAGTGATGTACATAATCCAGATCCACACTCCTAGGGTAGCACTGAGAGAGATGTACATAATCCAGGCTGACACTCCCAGGGTAGCACTGAGAGTGATGTACATAATCCAGATCCACACTCCTAGGGTAGCACTGAGAGAGATATACATAGTCCAGATCCACGCTCCCAGGGTAGTACTGAGAGAGATGTACATAATCCAGATCCACACTCCCAGGGCAGTACTGAGAGAGATGTACATAATCCAGATCCACACGCCCAGGGTAGTACTGAGAGAGATGTACATAATCCAGATCCACACTCCCAGGGTAGTACTGAGAGTGATGTACATAATCCGGATCCACACTCCCAGGGTAGTACTGAGAGAGATGTACAGAATCCTGATCCACACTCCCAGGGTAGCACTGAGTGAGATGTACATAATCCAGATCCACACTCCCAGGGTAGCACTGAGAGATTGATGTACATAATCCAGATCCACTCTCCCAGGGCAGTACTGAGAGAGATGTACATAATCCAGATCCACACTCCCAGGGTAGCACTGAGAGAGATGTACATAATCCAGGCTGACACCCCCAGGGTAGCATCGAGAGAGATGTACATAATCCAGATCCACACTCCCAGGGTAGCACTGAGAGAGATGTACATAATCCAGGCTGACACTCCCAGGGTAGTACTGAGAGGGATGTACATAATCCAGATCCACACTCCCAGGGTAGTACTGAGAGAGATGTACATAATCCAGATCCACACTCCCAGGGTAGTACTGAGAGTGATGTACATAATCCGGATCCACACTCCCAGGGTAGTACTGAGAGAGATGTACAGAATCCTGATCCACACTCCCAGGGTAGCACTGAGTGAGATGTACATAATCCAGATCCACACTCCCAGGGTAGCACTGAGAGATTGATGTACATAATCCAGATCCACCCTCCCAGGGCAGTACTGAGAGAGATGTACATAATCCAGATCCACACTCCCAGGGTAGCACTGAGAGAGATGTACATAATCCAGGCTGACACCCCCAGGGTAGCATCGAGAGAGATGTACATAATCCAGATCCACACTCCCAGGGTAGCACTGAGAGAGATGTACATAATCCAGGCTGACACTCCCAGGGTAGTACTGAGAGGGATGTACATAATCCAGATCCACACTCCCAGGGTAGTACTGAGAGTGATGTACATAATCCAGGCTGACACTCCCAAGGTAGCACTGAGAGTGATGTACATAATCCAGATCCACACCCCCAGGGTAGCACTGAGAGAGATGTACATAATCCAGATCCACACTCCCAGGGTAGCACTGAGAGAGATGTACATAATCCAGATCCACACCCCCAGGGTAGTACTGAGAGAGATGTACATAATCCAGATCCACACTCCCAGGGTAGTACTGAGAGAGATGTACATAATCCAGATCCACACTCCCAGGGTAGTACTGAGAGTGATGTACAGAATCCAGATCCACACTCCCAGGGTAGTACTGAGAGTGATGTACATAATCCAGATCCACACTCCCAGGGTTGTACTGAGAGATTGATGTACATAATCCAGATCCACACCCCCAGGGTAGCACTATGAGAGATGTACATAATCCAGATCCACACCCCCAGGGTAGTACTGAGAGAGATGTACATAATCCAGGCTGACACTCCCAGGGTAGGACTGAGAGTGATGTACATAATCCAGATCCACACGCCCAGGGTAGTACTGAGAGAGATGTACATAATCCAGATCCACCCTCCCAGGGTAGCACTGAGAGTGATGTACATAATCCAGATCCACACTCCCAGGGTTGTACTGAGAGATTGATGTACATAATCCAGATCCACACACCCAGGGTAGTACTGAGAGAGATGTACATAATCCAGGCTGACACTCCCAGGGTAGTACTGAGAGTGATGTACATAATCCAGATCCACACCCCCAGGGTAGTACTGAGAGAGATGTACATAATCCAGGTTGACACTCCCAGGGTAGCACTGAGAGAGATGTACATAATCCAGGTTGACACTCCCAGGGTAGAACTGAGAGAGATGTACATAATCCAGATCCACACTCCCAGGGTAGTACTGAGAGTGATGTACATAATCCAGATCCACACCCCCCGGGTGGTACTGAGAGAGATGTACATAATCCAGGCTGACACTCCCAGGGTAGTACTGAGAGAGATGTACATAATCCAGATCCACACTCCCAGGGTAGTACTGAGAGTGATGTACATAATCCAGATCCACACTCCCAGGGTAGCACTGAGAGGGATGTACATAATCCAGATCCACACTCCCAGGGTAGTACTGAGAGAGATGTACATAATCCAGATCCACACCCCCAGGGTAGTACTGAGAGAGATGTACATAATCCAGATCCACACAGCCCAGGGTAGTACTGAGAGTGATGTACATAATCCAGATCCACACTCCCAGGGTAGCACTGAGAGGGATGTACATAATCCAGATCCACAATCCCAGGGTAGTACTGAGAGAGATGTACATAATCCAGATCCACACTCCCAGGGTAGCACTGAGAGAGATGTACATAATCCAGGCTGACACTCCCAGGGTAGCACTGAGAGTGATGTACATAATCCAGATCCACACTCCTAGGGTAGCACTGAGAGAGATGTACATAATCCAGGCTGACACTCCCAGGGTAGCACTGAGAGTGATGTACATAACCAGATCCACACTCCTAGGGTAGCACTGAGAGAGATATACATAGTCCAGATCCACGCTCCCAGGGTAGTACTGAGAGAGATGTACATAATCCAGATCCACACTCCCAGGGCAGTACTGAGAGAGATGTACATAATCCAGATCCACACGCCCAGGGTAGTACTGAGAGAGATGTACATAATCCAGATCCACACTCCCAGGGTAGTACTGAGAGTGATGTACATAATCCGGATCCACACTCCCAGGGTAGTACTGAGAGAGATGTACAGAATCCTGATCCACACTCCCAGGGTAGCACTGAGTGAGATGTACATAATCCAGATCCACACTCCCAGGGTAGCACTGAGAGATTGATGTACATAATCCAGATCCACTCTCCCAGGGCAGTACTGAGAGAGATGTACATAATCCAGATCCACACTCCCAGGGTAGCACTGAGAGAGATGTACATAATCCAGGCTGACACCCCCAGGGTAGCATCGAGAGAGATGTACATAATCCAGATCCACACTCCCAGGGTAGCACTGAGAGAGATGTACATAATCCAGGCTGACACTCCCAGGGTAGTACTGAGAGGGATGTACATAATCCAGATCCACACTCCCAGGGTAGTACTGAGAGTGATGTACATAATCCAGGCTGACACTCCCAAGGTAGCACTGAGAGTGATGTACATAATCCAGATCCACACCCCCAGGGTAGCACTGAGAGAGATGTACATAATCCAGGCTGACACCCCCAGGGTAGCATCGAGAGAGATGTACATAATCCAGATCCACACTCCCAGGGTAGCACTGAGAGAGATGTACATAATCCAGGCTGACACTCCCAGGGTAGCACTGAGAGAGATGTACATAATCCAGATCCACACCCCCAGGGTAGTACTGAGAGAGATGTACATAATCCAGATCCACACTCCCAGGGTAGTACTGAGAGAGATGTACATAATCCAGATCCACACTCCCAGGGTAGTACTGAGAGTGATGTACAGAATCCAGATCCACACTCCCAGGGTAGTACTGAGAGTGATGTACATAATCCAGATCCACACTCCCAGGGTTGTACTGAGAGATTGATGTACATAATCCAGATCCACACCCCCAGGGTAGCACTATGAGAGATGTACATAATCCAGATCCACACCCCCAGGGTAGTACTGAGAGAGATGTACATAATCCAGGCTGACACTCCCAGGGTAGGACTGAGAGTGATGTACATAATCCAGATCCACACGCCCAGGGTAGTACTGAGAGAGATGTACATAATCCAGATCCACCCTCCCAGGGTAGCACTGAGAGTGATGTACATAATCCAGATCCACACTCCCAGGGTTGTACTGAGAGATTGATGTACATAATCCAGATCCACACCCCCAGGGTAGTACTGAGAGAGATGTACATAATCCAGGCTGACACTCCCAGGGTAGTACTGAGAGTGATGTACATAATCCAGATCCACACCCCCAGGGTAGTACTGAGAGAGATGTACATAATCCAGGTTGACACTCCCAGGGTAGAACTGAGAGAGATGTACATAATCCAGATCCACACTCCCAGGGTAGTACTGAGAGTGATGTACGTAATCCAGATCCACACCCCCCGGGTGGTACTGAGAGAGATGTACATAATCCAGGCTGACACTCCCAGGGTAGTACTGAGAGAGATGTACATAATCCAGATCCACACTCCCAGGGTAGTACTGAGAGTGATGTACATAATCCAGATCCACACTCCCAGGGTAGCACTGAGAGGGATGTACATAATCCAGATCCACACTCCCAGGGTAGTACTGAGAGAGATGTACATAATCCAGATCCACACCCCCAGGGTAGTACTGAGAGAGATGTACATAATCCAGATCCACACTCCCAGGGTAGTACTGAGAGTGATGTACTTAATCCAGATCCACACTCCCAGGGTTGCACTGAGAGGGATGTACATAATCCAGATCCACAATCCCAGGGTAGTACTGAGAGAGATGTACATAATCCAGATCCACACCCCCAGGGTAGTACTGAGAGAGATGTACATAATCCAGGCTGACACTCCCAGGGTAGGACTGAGAGTGATGTACATAATCCAGATCCACACGCCCAGGGTAGTACTGAGAGAGATGTACATAATCCAGATCCACCCTCCCAGGGTAGCACTGAGAGTGATGTACATAATCCAGATCCACACTCCCAGGGTTGTACTGAGAGATTGATGTACATAATCCAGATCCACACCCCCAGGGTAGTACTGAGAGAGATGTACATAATCCAGGCTGACACTCCCAGGGTAGTACTGAGAGTGATGTACATAATCCAGATCCACACCCCCAGGGTAGTACTGAGAGAGATGTACATAATCCAGGTTGACACTCCCAGGGTAGAACTGAGAGAGATGTACATAATCCAGATCCACACTCCCAGGGTAGTACTGAGAGTGATGTACGTAATCCAGATCCACACCCCCCGGGTGGTACTGAGAGAGATGTACATAATCCAGGCTGACACTCCCAGGGTAGTACTGAGAGAGATGTACATAATCCAGATCCACACTCCCAGGGTAGTACTGAGAGTGATGTACATAATCCAGATCCACACTCCCAGGGTAGCACTGAGAGGGATGTACATAATCCAGATCCACACTCCCAGGGTAGTACTGAGAGAGATGTACATAATCCAGATCCACACCCCCAGGGTAGTACTGAGAGAGATGTACATAATCCAGATCCACACTCCCAGGGTAGTACTGAGAGTGATGTACATAATCCAGATCCACACTCCCAGGGTAGCACTGAGAGGGATGTACATAATCCAGATCCACAATCCCAGGGTAGTACTGAGAGAGATGTACATAATCCAGATCCACACTCCCAGGGTAGCACTGAGAGAGATGTACATAATCCAGGCTGACACTCCCAGGGTAGCACTGAGAGTGATGTACATAATCCAGATCCACACTCCTAGGGTAGCACTGAGAGAGATGTACATAATCCAGGCTGACACTCCCAGGGTAGCACTGAGAGTGATGTACATAATCCAGATCCACACTCCTAGGGTAGCACTGAGAGAGATATACATAGTCCAGATCCACGCTCCCAGGGTAGTACTGAGAGAGATGTACATAATCCAGATCCACACTCCCAGGGCAGTACTGAGAGAGATGTACATAATCCAGATCCACACGCCCAGGGTAGTACTGAGAGAGATGTACATAATCCAGATCCACACTCCCAGGGTAGTACTGAGAGTGATGTACATAATCCGGATCCACACTCCCAGGGTAGTACTGAGAGAGATGGACAGAATCCTGATCCACACTCCCAGGGTAGCACTGAGTGAGATGTACATAATCCAGATCCACACTCCCAGGGTAGCACTGAGAGATTGATGTACATAATCCAGATCCACTCTCCCAGGGCAGTACTGAGAGAGATGTACATAATCCAGATCCACACTCCCAGGGTAGCACTGAGAGAGATGTACATAATCCAGGCTGACACCCCCAGGGTAGCATCGAGAGAGATGTACATAATCCAGATCCACACTCCCAGGGTAGCACTGAGAGAGATGTACATAATCCAGGCTGACACTCCCAGGGTAGTACTGAGAGGGATGTACATAATCCAGATCCACACTCCCAGGGTAGTACTGAGAGTGATGTACATAATCCAGGCTGACACTCCCAAGGTAGCACTGAGAGTGATGTACATAATCCAGATCCACACCCCCAGGGTAGCACTGAGAGAGATGTACATAATCCAGATCCACACTCCCAGGGTAGCACTGAGAGAGATGTACATAATCCAGATCCACACCCCCAGGGTAGTACTGAGAGAGATGTACATAATCCAGATCCACACTCCCAGGGTAGTACTGAGAGAGATGTACATAATCCAGATCCACACTCCCAGGGTAGTACTGAGAGTGATGTACAGAATCCAGATCCACACTCCCAGGGTAGTACTGAGAGTGATGTACATAATCCAGATCCACACTCCCAGGGTTGTACTGAGAGATTGATGTACATAATCCAGATCCACACCCCCAGGGTAGCACTATGAGAGATGTACATAATCCAGATCCACACCCCCAGGGTAGTACTGAGAGAGATGTACATAATCCAGGCTGACACTCCCAGGGTAGGACTGAGAGTGATGTACATAATCCAGATCCACACGCCCAGGGTAGTACTGAGAGAGATGTACATAATCCAGATCCACCCTCCCAGGGTAGCACTGAGAGTGATGTACATAATCCAGATCCACACTCCCAGGGTTGTACTGAGAGATTGATGTACATAATCCAGATCCACACCCCCAGGGTAGTACTGAGAGAGATGTACATAATCCAGGCTGACACTCCCAGGGTAGTACTGAGAGTGATGTACATAATCCAGATCCACACTCCTAGGGTAGTACTGAGAGTGATGTACATAATCCGGATCCACACTCCCAGGGTAGTACTGAGAGAGATGTACAGAATCCTGATCCACACTCCCAGGGTAGCACTGAGTGAGATGTACATAATCCAGATCCACACTCCCAGGGTAGCACTGAGAGATTGATGTACATAATCCAGATCCACTCTCCCAGGGCAGTACTGAGAGAGATGTACATAATCCAGATCCACACTCCCAGGGTAGCACTGAGAGAGATGTACATAATCCAGGCTGACACCCCCAGGGTAGCATCGAGAGAGATGTACATAATCCAGATCCACACTCCCAGGGTAGCACTGAGAGAGATGTACATAATCCAGGCTGACACTCCCAGGGTAGTACTGAGAGGGATGTACATAATCCAGATCCACACTCCCAGGGTAGTACTGAGAGTGATGTACATAATCCAGGCTGACACTCCCAAGGTAGCACTGAGAGTGATGTACATAATCCAGATCCACACCCCCAGGGTAGCACTGAGAGAGATGTACATAATCCAGATCCACACTCCCAGGGTAGCACTGAGAGAGATGTACATAATCCAGATCCACACCCCCAGGGTAGTACTGAGAGAGATGTACATAATCCAGATCCACACTCCCAGGGTAGTACTGAGAGAGATGTACATAATCCAGATCCACACTCCCAGGGTAGTACTGAGAGTGATGTACAGAATCCAGATCCACACTCCCAGGGTAGTACTGAGAGTGATGTACATAATCCAGATCCACACTCCCAGGGTTGTACTGAGAGATTGATGTACATAATCCAGATCCACACCCCCAGGGTAGCACTATGAGAGATGTACATAATCCAGATCCACACCCCCAGGGTAGTACTGAGAGAGATGTACATAATCCAGGCTGACACTCCCAGGGTAGGACTGAGAGTGATGTACATAATCCAGATCCACACGCCCAGGGTAGTACTGAGAGAGATGTACATAATCCAGATCCACCCTCCCAGGGTAGCACTGAGAGTGATGTACATAATCCAGATCCACACTCCCAGGGTTGTACTGAGAGATTGATGTACATAATCCAGATCCACACCCCCAGGGTAGTACTGAGAGAGATGTACATAATCCAGGCTGACACTCCCAGGGTAGTACTGAGAGTGATGTACATAATCCAGATCCACACCCCCAGCGTAGTACTGAGAGAGATGTACATAATCCAGGTTGACACTCCCAGGGTAGCACTGAGAGAGATGTACATAATCCAGGTTGACACTCCCAGGGTAGCACTGAGAGAGATGTACATAATCCAGATCCACACTCCCAGGGTAGTACTGAGAGTGATGTGCATAATCCAGATCCACACCCCCCGGGTGGTACTGAGAGAGATGTACATAATCCAGGCTGACACTCCCAGGGTAGTACTGAGAGAGATGTACATAATCCAGATCCACACTCCCAGGGTAGTACTGAGAGTGATGTACATAATCCAGATCCACACTCCCAGGGTAGCACTGAGAGGGATGTACATAATCCAGATCCACACTCCCAGGGTAGTACTGAGAGAGATGTACATAATCCAGATCCACACCCCCAGGGTAGTACTGAGAGAGATGTACATAATCCAGATCCACACTCCCAGGGTAGTACTGAGAGTGATGTACATAATCCAGATCCACACTCCCAGGGTAGCACTGAGAGGGATGTACATAATCCAGATCCACAATCCCAGGGTAGTACTGAGAGAGATGTACATAATCCAGATCCACACTCCCAGGGTAGCACTGAGAGAGATGTACATAATCCAGGCTGACACTCCCAGGGTAGCACTGAGAGTGATGTACATAATCCAGATCCACACTCCTAGGGTAGCACTGAGAGAGATGTACATAATCCAGGCTGACACTCCCAGGGTAGCACTGAGAGTGATGTACATAATCCAGATCCACACTCCTAGGGTAGCACTGAGAGAGATATACATAGTCCAGATCCACGCTCCCAGGGTAGTACTGAGAGAGATGTACATAATCCAGATCCACACTCCCAGGATAGTACTGAGAGAGATGTACATAATCCAAATCCACACTCCCAGGGTAGTACTGAGAGTGATGTACATAATCCGGATCCACACTCCCAGGGTCGTACTGAGAGAGATGTACAGAATCCTGATCCACACTCCCAGGGTAGCACTGAGTGAGATGTACATAATCCAGATCCACACTCCCAGGGTAGCACTGAGAGATTGATGTACATAATCCAGATCCACACTCCCAGGGCAGTACTGAGAGAGATGTACATAATCCAGATCCACACGCCCAGGGTAGTACTGAGAGAGATGTACATAATCCAGATCCACACTCCCAGGGTAGTACTGAGAGTGATGTACATAATCCGGATCCACACTCCCAGGGTAGTACTGAGAGAGATGTACAGAATCCTGATCCACACTCCCAGGGTAGCACTGAGTGAGATGTACATAATCCAGATCCACACTCCCAGGGTAGCACTGAGAGATTGATGTACATAATCCAGATCCACACCCCCAGGGTAGCACTGAGAGAGATGTACATAATCCAGATCCACACCCCCAGGGTAGTACTGAGAGAGATGTACATAATCCAGGCTGACACTCCCAGGGTAGGACTGAGAGTGATGTACATAATCCAGATCCACACGCCCAGGGTAGTACTGAGAGAGATGTACATAATCCAGATCCACCCTCCCAGGGTAGCACTGAGAGTGATGTACATAATCCAGATCCACACTCCCAGGGTTGTACTGAGAGATTGATGTACATAATCCAGATCCACACCCCCAGGGTAGTACTGAGAGAGATGTACATAATCCAGGCTGACACTCCCAGGGTAGTACTGAGAGTGATGTACATAATCCAGATCCACACCCCCAGGGTAGTACTGAGAGAGATGTACATAATCCAGGTTGACACTCCCAGGGTAGCACTGAGAGAGATGTACATAATCCAGGTTGACACTCCCAGGGTAGCACTGAGAGAGATGTACATAATCCAGATCCACACTCCCAGGGTAGTACTGAGAGAGATGTACATAATCCAGATCCACACCCCCCGGGTTGTACTGAGAGAGATGTACATAATCCAGGCTGACACTCCCAGGGTAGTACTGAGAGAGATGTACATAATCCAGATCCACACTCCCAGGGTAGTACTGAGAGTGATGTACATAATCCAGATCCACACTCCCAGGGTAGCACTGAGAGGGATGTACATAATCCAGATCCACACTCCCAGGGTAGTACTGAGAGAGATGTACATAATCCAGATCCACACCCCCAGGGTAGTACTGAGAGAGATGTACATAATCCAGATCCACACTCCCAGGGTAGTACTGAGAGTGATGTACATAATCCAGATCCACACTCCCAGGGTAGCACTGAGAGGGATGTACATAATCCAGATCCACACTCCCAGGGTAGTACTGAGAGAGATGTACATAATCCAGATCCACACTCCCAGGGTAGCACAGAGAGAGATGTACATAATCCAGGCTGACACTCCCAGGGTAGCACTTAGAGTGATGTACATAATCCAGATCCACACTCCTAGGGTAGCACTGAGAGAGATGTACATAATCCAGGCTGACACTCCCAGGGTAGCACTGAGAGTGATGTACATAATCCAGATCCACACTCCTAGGGTAGCACTGAGAGAGATGTACATAATCCAGATCCACACTCCCAGGGTAGCACTGAGAGTGATGTACATAATCCAGATCCACACGCCCAGGGTAGTACTGAGAGAGATGTACATAACCCAGGCTGACACTCCCAGGGTAGTACTGAGAGAGATGTACATAATCCAGGCTGACACTCCCAGGGTAGGACTGAGAGAGATATACATAGTCCAGATCCACGCTCCCAGGGTAGTACTGAGAGAGATGTACATAATCCAGATCCACACTCCCAGGATAGTACTGAGAGAGATGTACATAATCCAAATCCACACTCCCAGGGTAGTACTGAGAGTGATGTACATAATCCGGATCCACACTCCCAGGGTCGTACTGAGAGAGATGTACAGAATCCTGATCCACACTCCCAGGGTAGCACTGAGTGAGATGTACATAATCCAGATCCACACTCCCAGGGTAGCACTGAGAGATTGATGTACATAATCCAGATCCACACTCCCAGGGCAGTACTGAGAGAGATGTACATAATCCAGATCCACACGCCCAGGGTAGTACTGAGAGAGATGTACAGAATCCTGATCCACACTCCCAGGGTAGCACTGAGTGAGATGTACATAATCCAGATCCACACTCCCAGGGTAGCACTGAGAGATTGATGTACATAATCCAGATCCACACTCCCAGGGCAGTACTGAGAGAGATGTACATAATCCAGATCCACACTCCCAGGGTAGCACTGAGAGAGATGTACATAATCCAGGCTGACACCCCCAGGGTAGCATCGAGAGAGATGTACATAATCCAGATCCACACTCCCAGGGTAGCACTGAGAGAGATGTACATAATCCAGGCTGACACTCCCAGGGTAGTACTGAGAGGGATGTACATAATCCAGATCCACACTCCCAGGGTAGTACTGAGAGTGATGTACATAATCCAGGCTGACACTCCCAAGGTAGCACTGAGAGTGATGTACATAATCCAGATCCACACCCCCAGGGTAGCACTGAGAGAGATGTACATAATCCAGATCCACACTCCCAGGGTAGCACTGAGAGAGATGTACATAATCCAGATCCACACCCCCAGGGTAGTACTGAGAGAGATGTACATAATCCAGATCCACACTCCCAGGGTAGTACTGAGAGAGATGTACATAATCCAGATCCACACTCCCAGGGTAGTACTGAGAGTGATGTACAGAATCCAGATCCACACTCCCAGGGTAGTACTGAGAGTGATGTACATAATCCAGATCCACACTCCCAGGGTTGTACTGAGAGATTGATGTCCATAATCCAGATCCACACCCCCAGGGTAGCACTGAGAGAGATGTACATAATCCAGATCCACACCCCCAGGGTAGTACTGAGAGAGATGTACATAATCCAGGCTGACACTCCCAGGGTAGGACTGAGAGTGATGTACATAATCCAGATCCACACGCCCAGGGTAGTACTGAGAGAGATGTACATAATCCAGATCCACCCTCCCAGGGTAGCACTGAGAGTGATGTACATAATCCAGATCCACACTCCCAGGGTTGTACTGAGAGATTGATGTACATAATCCAGATCCACACCCCCAGGGTAGTACTGAGAGAGATGTACATAATCCAGGCTGACACTCCCAGGGTAGTACTGAGAGTGATGTACATAATCCAGATCCACACCCCCAGGGTAGTGCTGAGAGAGATGTACATAATCCAGGTTGACACTCCCAGGGTAGCACTGAGAGAGATGTACATAATCCAGGATGACACTCCCAGGGTAGCACTGAGAGAGATGTACATAATCCAGATCCACACTCCCAGGGTAGTACTGAGAGAGATGTACATAATCCAGATCCACACCCCCCGGGTTGTACTGAGAGAGATGTACATAATCCAGGCTGACACTCCCAGGGTAGTACTGAGAGAGATGTACATAATCCAGATCCACACTCCCAGGGTAGTACTGAGAGTGATGTACATAATCCAGATCCACACTCCCAGGGTAGCACTGAGAGGGATGTACATAATCCAGATCCACACTCCCAGGGTAGTACTGAGAGAGATGTACATAATCCAGATCCACACCCCCAGGGTAGTACTGAGAGAGATGTACATAATCCAGATCCACACTCCCAGGGTAGCACTGAGAGAGATGTACATAATCCAGGCTGACACTCCCAGGGTAGCACTGAGAGAGATGTACAGAATCCAGATCCACACTCCCAGGGTAGTACTGGGAGAGATGTACATAATCCAGATCCACACTCCCAGGGTAGTACTGAGAGAGATGTACATAATTCAGATCCACACTCCCAGAGTAGTACTGGGAGAGATGTACATAATCCAGGCTGACACTCCCAGGGTAGTACTGAGAGAGATGTACATAATCCAGATCCACACGCCCAGGGTAGTACTGAGAGAGATGTACATAATCCAGATCCACACTCCCAGGGTAGCACTGAGAGAGATGTACATAATCCAGATCCACACTCCCAGGGTAGCACTGAGAGAGATGTACATAATCCAGATCCACACTCCCAGGGTAGCACTGAGAGAGATGTACATAATCCAGATCCACACTCCCAGGGTAGTACTGAGAGTGATGTACATAATCCAGGCTGACACTCCCAGGGTAGTACTGAGAGAGATGCACATAATCCAGATCCACCCTCCCAGGGTAGCACTGAGAGAGATGTACATAATCCAGATCCACACACCCAGGGTAGCATTGAGAGAGATGTACATAATCCAGATCCACACTCCCAGGGTAGTACTGAGAGAGATGTACATAATCCAGGCTGACACTCCCAGGGTAGTACTGAGAGAGATGCACATAATCCAGATCCACCCTCCCAGGGTAGCACTGAGAGAGATGTACATAATCCAGATCCACACGCCCAGGGTAGCACTGAGAGAGATGTACATTATCCAGATCAACGCTCCCAGGGTAGTACTTGAGAGAGATGTACATAATCCAGATCCACACTCCCAGGGTAGTACTGAGAGAGATGTACATAATCCAGATCCACACTCCCAGGGTAGTACTGAGAGAGATGTACATAATCCAGATCCACCCTCCCAGAGTAGCACTGAGAGAGATGTACATAATCCAGATCCACACCCCCAGGGTAGCACTGAGTGAGATGTACATAATCCAGGCTGACACTGCCAGGGTAGTACTGAGAGAGATGTACATAATCCAGATCCACACTCCCAGGGTCGTACTGAGAGTGATGTACATAATCCAGATCCACACCCCCAGGGTAGCACTGAGAGAGATGTACATAATCCAGGCTGACACTCCCAGGGTAGTACTGAGAGAGATGTACATAATCCAGATCCACACTCCCAGGGTAGTACTGAGAGTGATGTACATAATCCAGATCCACACTCCCAGGGTAGCACTGAGAACGATGTACATAATCCAGATCAACGCTCCCAGGGTAGTACTTGAGAGAGATGTACATAATCCAGATCCACACTCCCAGGGTAGTACTGAGAGAGATGTACATAATCCAGATCCACACTCCCAGGGTAGTACTGAGAGAGATGTACATAATCCAGATCCACACCCCCAGGGTAGCACTGAGAGAGATGTACATAATCCAGGCTGACACTCCCAGGGTAGTATTGAGAGAGATGTATATAATCCAGATCCACACTCCCAGGGTAGTACTGAGAGTGATGTACATAATCCAGATCCACACTCCCAGGGTAGCACTGAGAGCGATGTACATAATCCAGATCAACGCTCCCGGGGTAGTACTGAGAGAGATGTACATAATCCAGATCCACACTCCCAGGGTAGTACTGAGAGAGATGTACATAATCCAGGCTGACACTACCAGGGCAGTACTGAGAGAGATGTACAGAATCCAGGCTGACACTCCCAGGGTAATACTGAGAGAGATGTACATAATCCAGATCCACACGCCCAGGGTAGCACTGAGAGAGATGTACATAATCCAGATCCACACTCCCAGGGTAGTACTGAGAGAGATGTACATAATCCAGGCTGACACTCCCAGGGTAGTACTGAGAGAGATGTACATAATCCAGATCCACACTCCCAGGGTAGTACTGAGAGTGATGTACATAATCCAGATCCACACTCCCAGGGTAGCACTGAGAGCGATGTACATAATCCAGATCAACGCTCCCAGGGTAGTACTTGAGAGAGATGCACATAATCCAGATCCACACTCCCAGGGTAGTACTGAGAGAGATGTACATAATCCAGATCCACACCCCCAGGGTAGCACTGAGAGAGATGTACATAATCCAGGCTGACACTCCCAGGGTAGTACTGAGAGTGATGTATATAATCCAGATCCACACTCCCAGGGTAGCACTGAGAGCGATGTACATAATCCAGATCAATGCTCCCAGGGTAGTACTGAGAGAGATGTACATAATCCAGATCCACACTCCCAGGGTAGTACTGAGAGAGATGTACATAATCCAGATCCACGCCCCCAGGGTAGTACTGAGAGAGATGTACATAATCCAGGCTGACACTACCAGGGTAGTACTGAGAGAGATGTACAGAATCCAGGCTGACACTCCCAGGGTAATACTGAGAGAGATGTACATAATCCAGATCCACTCTCCCAGGGTAGTACTGAGAGTGATGTACATAATCCAGATCCACGTTCCCAGGGTAATACTGAGAGAGATGTACATAATCCAGATCCACACTCCCAGGGTAGCACTGAGAGAGATGTACATAATCGAGATCCACACTCCCAGGGTAGCACTGAGAGAGATGTACATAATCCAGGCTGACACTCCCAGGGTAGTAGTGAGAGATTTATGTACATAATCCAGATCCACACTCCCAGGGTAGTACTGAGAGAGATGTACATAATCCAGATCCACACTCCCAGGGTAGCACTGAGAGAGATGTACATAATCCAGATCCACACTCCCAGGGTAGCACTGAGAGAGATGTACATAATCCAGGCTGACACTCCCAGGGTAGTAGTGAGAGATTTATGTACATAATCCAGATCGCACTCCCAGGGTAATACTGAGAGAGATGTACATAATCCAGATCCACACTCCCAGGGTAGCACTGAGAGAGATGTACATAATCCAGATCCACACTCCCAGGGTAGTACTGAGAGTGATGTACATAATCCAGATCCACACCCCCAGGGTAGTACTGAGAGAGATGTACATAATCCAGATCCACACTCCCAGGGTAGTACTGAGAGAGATGTACATAATCCAGATCCACACTCCCAGGGTAGTACTGAGAGTGATGTACAGAATCCAGATCCACACTCCCAGGGTAGTACTGAGAGTGATGTACATAATCCAGATCCACACTCCCAGGGTTGTACTGAGAGATTGATGTCCATAATCCAGATCCACACCCCCAGGGTAGCACTGAGAGAGATGTACATAATCCAGATCCACACCCCCAGGGTAGTACTGAGAGAGATGTACATAATCCAGGCTGACACTCCCAGGGTAGGACTGAGAGTGATGTACATAATCCAGATCCACACGCCCAGGGTAGTACTGAGAGAGATGTACATAATCCAGATCCACCCTCCCAGGGTAGCACTGAGAGTGATGTACATAATCCAGATCCACACTCCCAGGGTTGTACTGAGAGATTGATGTACATAATCCAGATCCACACCCCCAGGGTAGTACTGAGAGAGATGTACATAATCCAGGCTGACACTCCCAGGGTAGTACTGAGAGTGATGTACATAATCCAGATCCACACCCCCAGGGTAGTGCTGAGAGAGATGTACATAATCCAGGTTGACACTCCCAGGGTAGCACTGAGAGAGATGTACATAATCCAGGATGACACTCCCAGGGTAGCACTGAGAGAGATGTACATAATCCAGATCCACACTCCCAGGGTAGTACTGAGAGAGATGTACATAATCCAGATCCACACCCCCCGGGTTGTACTGAGAGAGATGTACATAATCCAGGCTGACACTCCCAGGGTAGTACTGAGAGAGATGTACATAATCCAGATCCACACTCCCAGGGTAGTACTGAGAGTGATGTACATAATCCAGATCCACACTCCCAGGGTAGCACTGAGAGGGATGTACATAATCCAGATCCACACTCCCAGGGTAGTACTGAGAGAGATGTACATAATCCAGATCCACACCCCCAGGGTAGTACTGAGAGAGATGTACATAATCCAGATCCACACTCCCAGGGTAGCACTGAGAGAGATGTACATAATCCAGGCTGACACTCCCAGGGTAGCACTGAGAGAGATGTACAGAATCCAGATCCACACTCCCAGGGTAGTACTGGGAGAGATGTACATAATCCAGATCCACACTCCCAGGGTAGTACTGAGAGAGATGTACATAATTCAGATCCACACTCCCAGAGTAGTACTGGGAGAGATGTACATAATCCAGGCTGACACTCCCAGGGTAGCACTGAGAGAGATGTACATAATCCAGATCCACACGCCCAGGGTAGTACTGAGAGAGATGTACATAATCCAGATCCACACTCCCAGGGTAGCACTGAGAGAGATGTACATAATCCAGATCCACACTCCCAGGGTAGCACTGAGAGAGATGTACATAATCCAGATCCACACTCCCAGGGTAGCACTGAGAGAGATGTACATAATCCAGATCCACACTCCCAGGGTAGTACTGAGAGTGATGTACATAATCCAGGCTGACACTCCCAGGGTAGTACTGAGAGAGATGCACATAATCCAGATCCACCCTCCCAGGGTAGCACTGAGAGAGATGTACATAATCCAGATCCACACACCCAGGGTAGCATTGAGAGAGATGTACATAATCCAGATCCACACTCCCAGGGTAGTACTGAGAGAGATGTACATAATCCAGGCTGACACTCCCAGGGTAGTACTGAGAGAGATGCACATAATCCAGATCCACCCTCCCAGGGTAGCACTGAGAGAGATGTACATAATCCAGATCCACACGCCCAGGGTAGCACTGAGAGAGATGTACATTATCCAGATCAACGCTCCCAGGGTTGTACTGAGAGATTGATGTCCATAATCCAGATCCACACCCCCAGGGTAGCACTGAGAGAGATGTACATAATCCAGATCCACACCCCCAGGGTAGTACTGAGAGAGATGTACATAATCCAGGCTGACACTCCCAGGGTAGGACTGAGAGTGATGTACATAATCCAGATCCACACGCCCAGGGTAGTACTGAGAGAGATGTACATAATCCAGATCCACCCTCCCAGGGTAGCACTGAGAGTGATGTACATAATCCAGATCCACACTCCCAGGGTTGTACTGAGAGATTGATGTACATAATCCAGATCCACACCCCCAGGGTAGTACTGAGAGAGATGTACATAATCCAGGCTGACACTCCCAGGGTAGTACTGAGAGTGATGTACATAATCCAGATCCACACCCCCAGGGTAGTGCTGAGAGAGATGTACATAATCCAGGTTGACACTCCCAGGGTAGCACTGAGAGAGATGTACATAATCCAGGATGACACTCCCAGGGTAGCACTGAGAGAGATGTACATAATCCAGATCCACACTCCCAGGGTAGTACTGAGAGAGATGTACATAATCCAGATCCACACCCCCCGGGTTGTACTGAGAGAGATGTACATAATCCAGGCTGACACTCCCAGGGTAGTACTGAGAGAGATGTACATAATCCAGATCCACACTCCCAGGGTAGTACTGAGAGTGATGTACATAATCCAGATCCACACTCCCAGGGTAGCACTGAGAGGGATGTACATAATCCAGATCCACACTCCCAGGGTAGTACTGAGAGAGATGTACATAATCCAGATCCACACCCCCAGGGTAGTACTGAGAGAGATGTACATAATCCAGATCCACACTCCCAGGGTAGCACTGAGAGAGATGTACATAATCCAGGCTGACACTCCCAGGGTAGCACTGAGAGAGATGTACAGAATCCAGATCCACACTCCCAGGGTAGTACTGGGAGAGATGTACATAATCCAGATCCACACTCCCAGGGTAGTACTGAGAGAGATGTACATAATTCAGATCCACACTCCCAGAGTAGTACTGGGAGAGATGTACATAATCCAGGCTGACACTCCCAGGGTAGTACTGAGAGAGATGTACATAATCCAGATCCACACGCCCAGGGTAGTACTGAGAGAGATGTACATAATCCAGATCCACACTCCCAGGGTAGCACTGAGAGAGATGTACATAATCCAGATCCACACTCCCAGGGTAGCACTGAGAGAGATGTACATAATCCAGATCCACACTCCCAGGGTAGCACTGAGAGAGATGTACATAATCCAGATCCACACTCCCAGGGTAGTACTGAGAGTGATGTACATAATCCAGGCTGACACTCCCAGGGTAGTACTGAGAGAGATGCACATAATCCAGATCCACCCTCCCAGGGTAGCACTGAGAGAGATGTACATAATCCAGATCCACACACCCAGGGTAGCATTGAGAGAGATGTACATAATCCAGATCCACACTCCCAGGGTAGTACTGAGAGAGATGTACATAATCCAGGCTGACACTCCCAGGGTAGTACTGAGAGAGATGCACATAATCCAGATCCACCCTCCCAGGGTAGCACTGAGAGAGATGTACATAATCCAGATCCACACGCCCAGGGTAGCACTGAGAGAGATGTACATTATCCAGATCAACGCTCCCAGGGTAGTACTTGAGAGAGATGTACATAATCCAGATCCACACTCCCAGGGTAGTACTGAGAGAGATGTACATAATCCAGATCCACACTCCCAGGGTAGTACTGAGAGAGATGTACATAATCCAGATCCACCCTCCCAGAGTAGCACTGAGAGAGATGTACATAATCCAGATCCACACCCCCAGGGTAGCACTGAGTGAGATGTACATAATCCAGGCTGACACTGCCAGGGTAGTACTGAGAGAGATGTACATAATCCAGATCCACACTCCCAGGGTCGTACTGAGAGTGATGTACATAATCCAGATCCACACCCCCAGGGTAGCACTGAGAGAGATGTACATAATCCAGGCTGACACTCCCAGGGTAGTACTGAGAGAGATGTACATAATCCAGATCCACACTCCCAGGGTAGTACTGAGAGTGATGTACATAATCCAGATCCACACTCCCAGGGTAGCACTGAGAACGATGTACATAATCCAGATCAACGCTCCCAGGGTAGTACTTGAGAGAGATGTACATAATCCAGATCCACACTCCCAGGGTAGTACTGAGAGAGATGTACATAATCCAGATCCACACTCCCAGGGTAGTACTGAGAGAGATGTACATAATCCAGATCCACACCCCCAGGGTAGCACTGAGAGAGATGTACATAATCCAGGCTGACACTCCCAGGGTAGTATTGAGAGAGATGTATATAATCCAGATCCACACTCCCAGGGTAGTACTGAGAGTGATGTACATAATCCAGATCCACACTCCCAGGGTAGCACTGAGAGCGATGTACATAATCCAGATCAACGCTCCCGGGGTAGTACTGAGAGAGATGTACATAATCCAGATCCACACTCCCAGGGTAGTACTGAGAGAGATGTACATAATCCAGGCTGACACTACCAGGGCAGTACTGAGAGAGATGTACAGAATCCAGGCTGACACTCCCAGGGTAATACTGAGAGAGATGTACATAATCCAGATCCACACGCCCAGGGTAGCACTGAGAGAGATGTACATAATCCAGATCCACACTCCCAGGGTAGTACTGAGAGAGATGTACATAATCCAGGCTGACACTCCCAGGGTAGTACTGAGAGAGATGTACATAATCCAGATCCACACTCCCAGGGTAGTACTGAGAGTGATGTACATAATCCAGATCCACACTCCCAGGGTAGCACTGAGAGCGATGTACATAATCCAGATCAACGCTCCCAGGGTAGTACTTGAGAGAGATGCACATAATCCAGATCCACACTCCCAGGGTAGTACTGAGAGAGATGTACATAATCCAGATCCACACCCCCAGGGTAGCACTGAGAGAGATGTACATAATCCAGGCTGACACTCCCAGGGTAGTACTGAGAGTGATGTATATAATCCAGATCCACACTCCCAGGGTAGCACTGAGAGCGATGTACATAATCCAGATCAATGCTCCCAGGGTAGTACTGAGAGAGATGTACATAATCCAGATCCACACTCCCAGGGTAGTACTGAGAGAGATGTACATAATCCAGATCCACGCCCCCAGGGTAGTACTGAGAGAGATGTACATAATCCAGGCTGACACTACCAGGGTAGTACTGAGAGAGATGTACAGAATCCAGGCTGACACTCCCAGGGTAATACTGAGAGAGATGTACATAATCCAGATCCACTCTCCCAGGGTAGTACTGAGAGTGATGTACATAATCCAGATCCACGTTCCCAGGGTAATACTGAGAGAGATGTACATAATCCAGATTCACACTCCCAGGGTAGCACTGAGAGAGATGTACATAATCGAGATCCACACTCCCAGGGTAGCACTGAGAGAGATGTACATAATCCAGGCTGACACTCCCAGGGTAGTAGTGAGAGATTTATGTACATAATCCAGATCCACACTCCCAGGGTAGTACTGAGAGAGATGTACATAATCCAGATCCACACTCCCAGGGTAGCACTGAGAGAGATGTACATAATCCAGATCCACACTCCCAGGGTAGCACTGAGAGAGATGTACATAATCCAGGCTGACACTCCCAGGGTAGTAGTGAGAGATTTATGTACATAATCCAGATCGCACTCCCAGGGTAATACTGAGAGAGATGTACATAATCCAGATCCACACTCCCAGGGTAGCACTGAGAGAGATGTACATAATCCAGATCCACACTCCCAGGGTAGTACTGAGAGTGATGTACATAATCCAGATCCACACCCCCAGGGTAGTACTGAGAGTGATGTACATAATCCAGATCACAGTCCCAGGGTAGTACTGAGAGAGATGTACGTAATCCAGGCTGACACTCCCAGGATAGCACTGAGAGAGATGTACATAATCCAGATCCACACCCCCAGGGTAGTACTGAGAGAGATGTACATAATCCAGATTCACACCCCCAGGGTAGTACTGAGAGAGATGTACATAATCCAGATCCACACCCCCAGGGTAGCACTGAGAGCCATGTACATAATCCAGATCCACACCCCCAGGGTAGTACTGAGAGTGATGTACATAATCCACGCTGACACTCCCAAGGTAGTACTGAGAGAGATGTACATAATCCGGATCCACACTCCCAGGGTAGTACTGAGAGAGATGTACATAATCCAGATCCACCCTCCCAGGGTAGCACTGAGAGAGATGTACATAATCCAGATCCACACGCCCAGGGTAGCACTGAGAGAGATGTACATAATCCAGATCCACACTCCCAGGGTAGTACTGAGAGAGATGTACATAATCCAGATCCACACTCCCAGTGTAGCACTGAGAGAGATGTACATAATCCAGATCCACACTCCCAGGGTAGTACTGAGAGAGATGTACATAATCCAGATCCACCCTCCCAGAGTAGCACTGAGAGAGATGTACATAATCCAGATCCACACCCCCAGGGTAGCACTGAGTGAGATGTACATAATCCAGGCTGACACTGCCAGGGTAGTACTGAGAGAGATGTACATAATCCAGATCCACACTCCCAGGGTCGTACTGAGAGTGATGTACATAATCCAGATCCACACCCCCAGGGTAGCACTGAGAGAGATGTACATAATCCAGGCTGACACTCCCAGGGTAGTACTGAGAGAGATGTACATAATCCAGATCCACACTCCCAGGGTAGTACTGAGAGTGATGTACATAATCCAGATCCACACTCCCAGGGTAGCACTGAGAACGATGTACATAATCCAGATCAACGCTCCCAGGGTAGTACTTGAGAGAGATGTACATAATCCAGATCCACACTCCCAGGGTAGTACTGAGAGAGATGTACATAATCCAGATCCACACTCCCAGGGTAGTACTGAGAGAGATGTACATAATCCAGATCCACACCCCCAGGGTAGCACTGAGAGAGATGTACATAATCCAGGCTGACACTCCCAGGGTAGTATTGAGAGAGATGTATATAATCCAGATCCACACTCCCAGGGTAGTACTGAGAGTGATGTACATAATCCAGATCCACACTCCCAGGGTAGCACTGAGAGCGATGTACATAATCCAGATCAACGCTCCCGGGGTAGTACTGAGAGAGATGTACATAATCCAGATCCACACTCCCAGGGTAGTACTGAGAGAGATGTACATAATCCAGGCTGACACTACCAGGGCAGTACTGAGAGAGATGTACATAATCCAGGCTGACACTACCAGGGCAGTACTGAGAGAGATGTACAGAATCCAGGCTGACACTCCCAGGGTAATACTGAGAGAGATGTACATAATCCAGATCCACACGCCCAGGGTAGCACTGAGAGAGATGTACATAATCCAGATCCACACTCCCAGGGTAGTACTGAGAGAGATGTATATAATCCAGGCTGACACTCCCAGGGTAGTACTGAGAGAGATGTACATAATCCAGATCCACACTCCCAGGGTAGTACTGAGAGTGATGTACATAATCCAGATCCACACTCCCAGGGTAGCACTGAGAGCGATGTACATAATCCAGATCAACGCTCCCAGGGTAGTACTTGAGAGAGATGCACATAATCCAGATCCACACTCCCAGGGTAGTACTGAGAGAGATGTACATAATCCAGATCCACACCCCCAGGGTAGCACTGAGAGAGATGTACATAATCCAGGCTGACACTCCCAGGGTAGTACTGAGAGTGATGTATATAATCCAGATCCACACTCCCAGGGTAGCACTGAGAGCGATGTACATAATCCAGATCAATGCTCCCAGGGTAGTACTGAGAGAGATGTACATAATCCAGATCCACACTCCCAGGGTAGTACTGAGAGAGATGTACATAATCCAGATCCACGCCCCCAGGGTAGTACTGAGAGAGATGTACATAATCCAGGCTGACACTACCAGGGTAGTACTGAGAGAGATGTACAGAATCCAGGCTGACACTCCCAGGGTAATACTGAGAGAGATGTACATAATCCAGATCCACTCTCCCAGGGTAGTACTGAGAGTGATGTACATAATCCAGATCCACGTTCCCAGGGTAATACTGAGAGAGATGTACATAATCCAGATCCACACTCCCAGGGTAGCACTGAGAGAGATGTACATAATCGAGATCCACACTCCCAGGGTAGCACTGAGAGAGATGTACATAATCCAGGCTGACACTCCCAGGGTAGTAGTGAGAGATTTATGTACATAATCCAGATCCACACTCCCAGGGTAGTACTGAGAGAGATGTACATAATCCAGATCCACACTCCCAGGGTAGCACTGAGAGAGATGTACATAATCCAGATCCACACTCCCAGGGTAGCACTGAGAGAGATGTACATAATCCAGGCTGACACTCCCAGGGTAGTAGTGAGAGATTTATGTACATAATCCAGATCGCACTCCCAGGGTAATACTGAGAGAGATGTACATAATCCAGATCCACACTCCCAGGGTAGCACTGAGAGAGATGTACATAATCCAGATCCACACTCCCAGGGTAGTACTGAGAGTGATGTACATAATCCAGATCCACACCCCCAGGGTAGTACTGAGAGTGATGTACATAATCCAGATCACAGTCCCAGGGTAGTACTGAGAGAGATGTACGTAATCCAGGCTGACACTCCCAGGATAGCACTGAGAGAGATGTACATAATCCAGATCCACACCCCCAGGGTAGTACTGAGAGAGATGTACATAATCCAGATTCACACCCCCAGGGTAGTACTGAGAGAGATGTACATAATCCAGATCCACACCCCCAGGGTAGCACTGAGAGCCATGTACATAATCCAGATCCACACCCCCAGGGTAGTACTGAGAGTGATGTACATAATCCACGCTGACACTCCCAAGGTAGTACTGAGAGAGATGTACATAATCCGGATCCACACTCCCAGGGTAGTACTGAGAGAGATGTACATAATCCAGGCTGACACTCCCAGGGTAGTACTGAGAGAGATGTACATAATCCAGATCCACACTCCCAGGGTAGTACTGAGAGAGATGTACATAATCCAGATCCACACTCCCAGGGTAGCACTGAGAGAGATGTACATAATCCAGACCCACACCCCCAGGGTAGTACTGAGAGAGATGTACATAATCCAGATCCACACTCCCAGGGTAGCACTGAAAGAGATGTACATAATCCAGGCTGACACTCCCAGGGTAGTACTGAGAGTGATGTACATAATCCAGATCCACACCCCCAGGGTAGTACTGAGAGTGATGTACATAATCCAGATCACACTCCCAGGGTAATACTGAGAGAGATGTACATAATCCAGATCCACACTCCCAGGGTAGCACTGAGAGAGATGTACATAATCCAGGCTGACACTCCCAGGGTAGTACTGAGAGAGATGTACATAATCCAGATCCACACTCCCAGGGTTGTACTGAGAGATTGATGTACATAATCCAGATCCACACCCCCAGGGTAGGACTGAGAGTGATGTACATAATCCAGATCCACACGCCCAGGGTAGTACTGAGAGAGATGTACATAATCCAGATCCACCCTCCCAGGGTAGCACTGAGAGTGATGTACATAATCCAGATCCACACTCCCAGGGTTGTACTGAGAGATTGATGTACATAATCCAGATCCACACCCCCAGGCTAGTACTGAGAGAGATGTACATAATCCAGGCTGACACTCCCAGGGTAGTACTGAGAGTGATGTACATAATCCAGATCCACACCCCTAGGGTAGTACTGAGAGAGATGTACATAATCCAGGTTGACACTCCCAGGGTAGCACTGAGAGAGATGTACATAATCCAGGTTGACACTCCCAGGGTAGCACTGAGAGAGATGTACATAATCCAGATCCACACTCCCAGGGTAGTACTGAGAGTGATGTACATAATCCAGATCCACACCCCCCGGGTTGTACTGAGAGAGATGTACATAATCCAGGCTGACACTCCCAGGGTAGTACTGAGAGAGATGTACATAATCCAGATCCACACTCCCAGGGTAGTACTGAGAGTGATGTACATAATCCAGATCCACACTCCCAGGGTAGCACTGAGAGGGATGTACATAATCCAGATCCACACTCCCAGGGTAGTACTGAGAGAGATGTACATAATCCAGATCCACACCCCCAGGGTAGTACTGAGAGAGATGTACATAATCCAGATCCACACTCCCAGGGTAGCACTGAGACAGATGTACATAATCCAGGCTGACACTCCCAGGGTAGCACTGAGAGAGATGTACAGAATCCAGATCCACACTCCCAGCGTAGTACTGGGAGAGATGTACATAATCCAGATCCACACTCCCAGGGTAGTACTGAGAGAGATGTACATAATTCAGATCCACACTCCCAGAGTAGTACTGGGAGAGATGTACATAATCCAGGCTGACACTCCCAGGGTAGTACTGAGAGAGATGTACATAATCCAGATCCACACGCCCAGGGTAGTACTGAGAGAGATGTACATAATCCAGATCCACACTCCCAGGGTAGCACTGAGAGAGATGTACTTAATCCAGATCCACACTCCCAGGGTAGCACTGAGAGAGATGTACATAATCCAGATCCACACTCCCAGGGTAGCACTGAGAGAGATGTACATAATCCAGATCCACACTCCCAGGGTAGTACTGAGAGTGATGTACATAATCCAGGCTGACACTCCCAGGGTAGTACTGAGAGAGATGCACATAATCCAGATCCACCCTCCCAGGGTAGCACTGAGAGAGATGCACATAATCCAGATCCACACTCCCAGGGTAGTACTGAGAGAGATGTACATAATCCAGATCCACCCTCCCAGAGTAGCACTGAGAGAGATGTACATAATCCAGATCCACACCCCCAGGGTAGCACTGAGTGAGATGTACATAATCCAGGCTGACACTCCCAGGGTAGTACTGAGAGAGATGTACATAATCCAGATCCACACTCCCAGGGTCGTACTGAGAGTGATGTACATAATCCAGATCCACACCCCCAGGGTAGCACTGAGAGAGATGTACATAATCCAGGCTGACACTCCCAGGGTAGTACTGAGAGAGATGTACATAATCCAGATCCACACTGCCAGGGTAGTACTGAGAGTGATGTACATAATCCAGATCCACACTCCCAGGGTAGTACTGAGAGTGATGTACATAATCCAGATCCACACTCCCAGGGTAGCAC
The DNA here is from genome assembly GCF_047496885.1 of Scyliorhinus torazame. Lineage (NCBI taxonomy): Eukaryota > Metazoa > Chordata > Chondrichthyes > Carcharhiniformes > Scyliorhinidae > Scyliorhinus > Scyliorhinus torazame. Next base: position 10,527,575 of record NC_092737.1, read on the forward strand.
TGAGAGGGATGTACATAATCCAGATCCACACTCCCAGGGTAGTACTGAGAGAGATGTACATAATCCAGATCCACACCCCCAGGGTAGTACTGAGAGAGATGTACATAATCCAGATCCACACTCCCAGGGTAGCACTGAGAGAGATGTACATAATCCAGGCTGACACTCCCAGGGTAGCACTGAGAGAGATGTACAGAATCCAGATCCACACTCCCAGGGTAGTACTGGGAGAGATGTACATAATCCAGATCCACACTCCCAGGGTAGTACTGAGAGAGATGTACATAATTCAGATCCACACTCCCAGAGTAGTACTGGGAGAGATGTACATAATCCAGGCTGACACTCCCAGGGTAGTACTGAGAGAGATGTACATAATCCAGATCCACACGCCCAGGGTAGTACTGAGAGAGATGTACATAATCCAGATCCACACTCCCAGGGTAGCACTGAGAGAGATGTACATAATACAGATCCACACTCCCAGGGTAGCACTGAGAGAGATGTACATAATCCAGATCCACACTCCCAGGGTAGCACTGAGAGAGATGTACATAATCCAGATCCACACTCCCAGGGTAGTACTGAGAGTGATGTACATAATCCAGGCTGACACTCCCAGGGTAGTACTGAGAGAGATGCACATAATCCAGATCCACCCTCCCAGGGTAGCACTGAGAGAGATGTACATAATCCAGATCCACACGCCCAGGGTAGCACTGAGAGAGATGTACATAATCCAGATCCACACTCCCAGGGTAGTACTGAGAGAGATGTACATAATCCAGATCCACACTCCCAGGGTAGCACTGAGAGAGATGTACATAATCCAGATCCACACTCCCAGGGTAGTACTGAGAGAGATGTACATAATCCAGATCCACCCTCCCAGAGTAGCACTGAGAGAGATGTACATAATCCAGATCCACACCCCCAGGGTAGCACTGAGTGAGATGTACATAATCCAGGCTGACACTCCCAGGGTAGTACTGAGAGAGATGTACATAATCCAGATCCACACTCCCAGGGTCGTACTGAGAGTGATGTACATAATCCAGATCCACACCCCCAGGGTAGCACTGAGAGAGATGTACATAATCCAGGCTGACACTCCCAGGGTAGTACTGAGAGAGATGTACATAATCCAGATCCACACTCCCAGGGTAGTACTGAGAGTGATGTACATAATCCAGATCCACACTCCCAGGGTAGCACTGAGAACGATGTACATTATCCAGATCAACGCTCCCAGGGTAGTACTTGAGAGAGATGTACATAATCCAGATCCACACTCCCAGGGTAGTACTGAGAGAGATGTACATAATCCAGATCCACACTCCCAGGGTAGTACTGAGAGAGATGTACATAATCCAGATCCACACCCCCAGGGTAGCACTGAGAGAGATGTACATAATCCAGGCTGACACTCCCAGGGTAGTACTGAGAGAGATGTATATAATCCAGATCCACACTCCCAGGGTAGTACTGAGAGTGATGTACATAATCCAGATCCACACTCCCAGGGTAGCACTGAGAGCGATGTACATAATCCAGATCAACGCTCCCGGGGTAGTACTGAGAGAGATGTACATAATCCAGATCCACACTCCCAGGGTAGTACTGAGAGAGATGTACATAATCCAGGCTGACACTACCAGGGCAGTACTGAGAGAGATGTACAGAATACAGGCTGACACTCCCAGGGTAATACTGAGAGAGATGTACATAATCCAGATCCACACGCCCAGTGTAGCACTGAGAGAGATGTACATAATCCAGATCCACACTCCCAGGGTAGTACTGAGAGAGATGTACATAATCCAGGCTGACACTCCCAGGGTAGTACTGAGAGAGATGTACATAATCCAGATCCACACTCCCAGGGTAGTACTGAGAGTGATGTACATAATCCAGATCCACACTCCCAGGGTAGCACTGAGAGCGATGTACATAATCCAGATCAACGCTCCCAGGGTAGTACTTGAGAGAGATGCACATAATCCAGATCCACACTCCCAGGGTAGTACTGAGAGAGATGTACATAATCCAGATCCACACCCCCAGGGTAGCACTGAGAGAGATGTACATAATCCAGGCTGACACTCCCAGGGTAGTACTGAGAGTGATGTATATAATCCAGATCCACACTCCCAGGGTAGCACTGAGAGCGATGTACATAATCCAGATCAACGCTCCCAGGGTAGTACTGAGAGAGATGTACATAATCCAGATCCACACTCCCAGGGTAGTACTGAGAGAGATGTACATAATCCAGATCCACGCCCCCAGGGTAGTACTGAGAGAGATGTACATAATCCAGGCTGACACTACCAGGGTAGTACTGAGAGAGATGTACAGAATCCAGGCTGACACTCCCAGGGTAGTAGTGAGAGATTTATGTACATAATCCAGATCGCACTCCCAGGGTAATACTGAGAGAGATGTACATAATCCAGATCCACACTCCCAGGGTAGCACTGAGAGAGATGTACATAATCCAGATCCACACTCCCAGGGTAGTACTGAGAGTGATGTACATAATCCAGATCCACACCCCCAGGGTAGTACTGAGAGGGATGTACATAATCCAGATCACAGTCCCAGGGTAGTACTGAGAGAGATGTACGTAATCCAGGCTGACACTCCCAGGATAGCACTGAGAGAGATGTACATAATCCAGATCCACACCCCCAGGGTAGTACTGAGAGAGATGTACATAATCCAGATTCACACCCCCAGGGTAGTACTGAGAGAGATGTACATAATCCAGATCCACACCCCCAGGGTAGCACTGAGAGCCATATACATAATCCAGATCCACACCCCCAGGGTAGTACTGAGAGTGATGTACATAATCCAGGCTGACACTCCCAAGGTAGTACTGAGAGAGATGTACATAATCCGGATCCACACTCCCAGGGTAGTACTGAGAGAGATGTACATAATCCAGGCTGACACTCCCAGGGTAGTACTGAGAGAGATGTACATAATCCAGATCCACACTCCCAGGGTAGCACTGAGAGAGATGTACATAATCCAGATCCACACTCCCAGGGTAGCACTGAGAGAGATGTACATAATCCAGATCCACACTCCCAGGGTAGCACTGAGAGAGATGTACATAATCCAGATCCACACTCCCAGGGTAGTACTGAGAGTGATGTACATAATCCAGGCTGACACTCCCAGGGTAGTACTGAGAGAGATGCACATAATCCAGATCCACCCTCCCAGGGTAGCACTGAGAGAGATGTACATAATCCAGATCCACACGCCCAGGGTAGCACTGAGAGAGATGTACATAATCCAGATCCACACTCCCAGGGTAGTACTGAGAGAGATGTACATAATCCAGATCCACACTCCCAGGGTAGCACTGAGAGAGATGTACATAATCCAGATCCACACTCCCAGGGTAGTACTGAGAGAGATGTACATAATCCAGATCCACCCTCCCAGAGTAGCACTGAGAGAGATGTACATAATCCAGATCCACACCCCCAGGGTAGCACTGAGTGAGATGTACATAATCCAGGCTGACACTCCCAGGGTAGTACTGAGAGAGATGTACATAATCCAGATCCACACTCCCAGGGTCGTACTGAGAGTGATGTACATAATCCAGATCCACACCCCCAGAGTAGCACTGAGAGAGATGTACATAATCCAGGCTGACACTCCCAGGGTAGTACTGAGAGAGATGTACATAATCCAGATCCACACTCCCAGGGTAGTACTGAGAGTGATGTACATAATCCAGATCCACACTCCCAGGGTAGCACTGAGAACGATGTACATTATCCAGATCAACGCTCCCAGGGTAGTACTTGAGAGAGATGTACATAATCCAGATCCACACTCCCAGGGTAGTACTGAGAGAGATGTACATAATCCAGATCCACACTCCCAGGGTAGTACTGAGAGAGATGTACATAATCCAGATCCACACCCCCAGGGTAGCACTGAGAGAGATGTACATAATCCAGGCTGACACTCCCAGGGTAGTACTGAGAGAGATGTATATAATCCAGATCCACACTCCCAGGGTAGTACTGAGAGTGATGTACATAATCCAGATCCACACTCCCAGGGTAGCACTGAGAGCGATGTACATAATCCAGATCAACGCTCCCGGGGTAGTACTGAGAGAGATGTACATAATCCAGATCCACACTCCCAGGGTAGTACTGAGAGAGATGTACATAATCCAGGCTGACACTACCAGGGCAGTACTGAGAGAGATGTACAGAATACAGGCTGACACTCCCAGGGTAATACTGAGAGAGATGTACATAATCCAGATCCACACGCCCAGTGTAGCACTGAGATAGATGTACATAATCCAGATCCACACTCCCAGGGTAGTACTGAGAGAGATGTAAATAATCGAGGCTGACACTCCCAGGGTAGTACTGAGAGAGATGTACATAATCCAGATCCACACTCCCAGGGTAGTACTGAGAGTGATGTACATAATCCAGATCCACACTCCCAGGGTAGCACTGAGAGCGATGTACATAATCCAGATCAACGCTCCCAGGGTAGTACTTGAGAGAGATGCACATAATCCAGATCCACACTCCCAGGGTAGTACTGAGAGAGATGTACATAATCCAGATCCACACCCCCAGGGTAGCACTGAGAGAGATGTACATAATCCAGGCTGACACTCCCAGGGTAGTACTGAGAGTGATGTATATAATCCAGATCCACACTCCCAGGGTAGCACTGAGAGCGATGTACATAATCCAGATCAACGCTCCCAGGGTAGTACTGAGAGAGATGTACATAATCCAGATCCACACTCCCAGGGTAGTACTGAGAGAGATGTACATAATCCAGATCCACGCCCCCAGGGTAGTACTGAGAGAGATGTACATAATCCAGGCTGACACTACCAGGGTAGTACTGAGAGAGATGTACAGAATCCAGGCTGACACTCCCAGGGTAATACTGAGAGAGATGTACATAATCCAGATCCACTCTCCCAGGGTAGTACTGAGAGTGATGTACATAATCCAGATCCACGTTCCCAGGGTAATACTGAGAGAGATGTACATAATCCAGATCCACACTCCCAGGGTAGCACTGAGAGAGATGTACATAATCGAGATCCACACTCCCAGGGTAGCACTGAGAGAGATGTACATAATCCAGGCTGACACTCCCAGGGGAGTAGTGAGAGATTTATGTACATAATCCAGATCGCACTCCCAGGGTAATACTGAGAGAGATGTACATAATCCAGATCCACACTCCCAGGGTAGCACTGAGAGAGATGTACATAATCCAGATCCACACTCCCAGGGTAGTACTGAGAGTGATGTACATAATCCAGATCCACACCCCCAGGGTAGTACTGAGAGTGATGTACATAATCCAGATCACAGTCCCAGGGTAGTACTGAGAGAGATGTACGTAATCCAGGCTGACACTCCCAGGATAGCACTGAGAGAGATGTACATAATCCAGATCCACACCCCCAGGGTAGTACTGAGAGAGATGTACATAATCCAGATTCACACCCCCAGGGTAGTACTGAGAGAGATGTACATAATCCATATCCACACCCCCAGGGTAGCACTGAGAGCCATATACATAATCCAGATCCACACCCCCAGGGTAGTACTGAGAGTGATGTACATAATCCAGGCTGACACTCCCAAGGTAGTACTGAGAGAGATGTACATAATCCGGATCCACACTCCCAGGGTAGTACTGAGAGAGATGTACATAATCCAGGCTGACACTCCCAGGGTAGTACTGAGAGAGATGTACATAATCCAGATCCACACTCCCAGGGTAGTACTGAGAGAGATGTACATAATCCAGATCCACACTGCCAGGGTAGCACTGAGAGAGATGTACATAATCCAGACCCACACCCCCAGGGTAGTACTGAGAGAGATGTACATAATCCAGATCCACACTCCCAGGGTAGCACTGAAAGAGATGTACATAATCCAGGCTGACACTCCCAGGGTAGTACTGAGAGTGATGTACATAATCCAGATCCACACCCCCAGGGTAGTACTGAGAGTGATGTACATAATCCAGATCCACACTCCCAGGGTAGCACTGAGAACGATGTACATAATCCAGATCAACGCTCCCGGGGTAGTACTGAGAGAGATGTACATAATCCAGATCCACACTCCCAGGGTAGTACTGAGAGAGATGTACATAATCCAGGCTGACACTACCAGGGCAGTACTGAGAGAGATGTACAGAATCCAGGCTGACACTCCCAGGGTAATACTGAGAGAGATGTACATAATCCAGATCCACACGCCCAGTGTAGCACTGAGAGAGATGTACATAATCCAGATCCACACTCCCAGGGTAGTACTGAGAGAGATGTACATAATCCAGGCTGACACTCCCAGGGTAGCACTGAGAGCGATGTACATAATCCAGATCAACGCTCCCAGGGTAGTACTTGAGAGAGATGCACATAATCCAGATCCACACTCCCAGGGTAGTACTGAGAGAGATGTACATAATCCAGATCCACACCCCCAGGGTAGCACTGAGAGAGATGTACATAATCCAGGCTGACACTCCCAGGGTAGTACTGAGAGTGATGTATATAATCCAGATCCACACTCCCAGGGTAGCACTGAGAGCGATGTACATAATCCAGATCAACGCTCCCAGGGTAGTACTGAGAGAGATGTACATAATCCAGATCCACACTCCCAGGGTAGGACTGAGAGAGATGTACATAATCCAGATCCACGCCCCCAGGGTAGTACTGAGAGAGATGTACATAATCCAGGCTGACACTACCAGGGTAGTACTGAGAGAGATGTACAGAATCCAGGCTGACACTCCCAGGGTAATACTGAGAGAGATGTACATAATCCAGATCCACTCTCCCAGGGTAGTACTGAGAGTGATGTACATAATCCAGATCCACGTTCCCAGGGTAATACTGAGAGAGATGTACATAATCCAGATCCACACTCCCAGGGTAGCACTGAGAGAGATGTACATAATCGAGATCCACACTCCCAGGGTAGCACTGAGAGAGATGTACATAATCCAGGCTGACACTCCCAGGGTAGTAGTGAGAGATTTATGTACATAATCCAGATCCACACTCCCAGGGTAGTACTGAGAGAGATGTACATAATCCAGATCCACACTCCCAGGGTAGCACTGAGAGAGATGTACATAATCCAGATCCACACTCCCAGGGTAGCACTGAGAGAGATGTACATAATCCAGGCTGACACTCCCAGGGTAGTAGTGAGAGATTTATGTACATAATCCAGATCGCACTCCCAGGGTAATACTGAGAGAGATGTACATAATCCAGATCCACACTCCCAGGGTAGCACTGAGAGAGATGTACATAATCCAGATCCACACTCCCAGGGTAGTACTGAGAGTGATGTACATAATCCAGATCCACACCCCCAGGGTAGTACTGAGAGGGATGTACATAATCCAGATCACAGTCCCAGGGTAGTACTGAGAGAGATGTACGTAATCCAGGCTGACACTCCCAGGATAGCACTGAGAGAGATGTACATAATCCAGATCCACACCCCCAGGGTAGTACTGAGAGAGATGTACATAATCCAGATTCACACCCCCAGGGTAGTACTGAGAGAGATGTACATAATCCAGATCCACACCCCCAGGGTAGCACTGAGAGCCATGTACATAATCCAGATCCACACCCCCAGGGTAGTACTGAGAGTGATGTACATAATCCAGGCTGACACTCCCAAGGTAGTACTGAGAGAGATGTACATAATCCGGATCCACACTCCCAGGGTAGTACTGAGAGAGATGTACATAATCCAGGCTGACACTCCCAGGGTAGTACTGAGAGAGATGTACATAATCCAGATCCACACTCCCAGGGTAGTACTGAGAGAGATGTACATAATCCAGATCCACACTCCCAGGGTAGCACTGAGAGAGATGTACATAATCCAGACCCACACCCCCAGGGTAGTACTGAGAGAGATGTACATAATCCAGATCCACACTCCCAGGGTAGCACTGAAAGAGATGTACATAATCCAGGCTGACACTCCCAGGGTAGTACTGAGAGTGATGTACATAATCCAGATCCACACCCCCAGGGTAGTACTGAGAGTGATGTACATAATCCAGATCACACTCCCAGGGTAATACTGAGAGAGATGTACATAATCCAGATCCACACTCCCAGGGTAGCACTGAG